>NW_022436949.1:1773681-2024383 GCF_009761245.1 Sapajus apella | reverse complement strand
AAAAACTGGATCCCTATCTATCTCTCACAAAAAAAAAAATTAAACCAAAAAAAAAAAAAAAAATAAAAAAAGAAAAACAAAAAAACAAAAAATAAAAAAAAAAAAAAAAAAAAAAAAAAAAAAACAAAAACTGGGAAAAACTCTTCTAGACATCGGCCTAGGCAAAGATTTTACAACTAAGACCTCAAAGGCAAATGACACCAAAACAAAAATAGACAACTGAGATGCAATTAAACTAAAAAGCTTCTGTACACCAAAAGAAAAAAAAATCACAGAGTAAATAGAAAACCAACAGAATGAGAGAAAATACTTGCAAACTATGCATTCAACAAAGAACTAATATTGAAAATATACAAATAACTAAAACAAATCAGCAACAAAATCCAATTAATCCTGTTCAAAAGTGGTCAAAAAACATAAACAGCCATTTTCCAAAAGAAGATATACAAATAGCCAACGAAAATGAAAAAATTCTCATTACTAATCATCAGGGAAATGCAAGTTAAAACCACAATTATTTACCACCTGACCCCAGACAAATTAACTATACATGAACTGTCAAAAAATAATAAATGTTGGCATGGATGCCATAAAAAGGGAATGCTTACATACTGTCGGTAGAAATGTAAATAAGTACAATCTCTATGGAAAATGGCATGGAGATTTTTTTCAAAGAACTAAAAGTAGATCTGCCATTTGATCCAACAGCCCCACTACTGGATGTATGCCCAAAAGAAGTTGTCATATCAAAAGGCAACTGCATTTGTATTTTTACCACAGCACAATTCACGATTACAAAGCTATGGAATGAGCCATGTGGTATATGCATATATACCATAAAATACTACTCGGCTATTAAAAACAACAAAGTAATGTTTCTTGCAGGAAGTTGGATGTGACTCTGAAGGCCATTATCCTAAGTGAAGTGTCTCAGGAATGGAAAACCAATGCTATTTTCTCACTTACTAGAGGGACCTACACTATGAGTATACAGGAGCATACAGAGTGATATAATGGACAAGGGAAACTCAGAAGTGGGAAGGGTGCAGTGGAGAGGGATGAAAAACCACTTACTGGATAGAATGTACACCATTCAAATGACAGGTACACTAAAAGCCTGAATGTACCAATATATAATCCATGTAATAAAAAATTACTTGTACTCCTAAATCTATTGAGATAAAATTAGTTTTACAACATTAGTGTAAAGGTAGAGACCACAATTCTATGTCTAAATTAAGGCTTTTATGATTGGTTTTACTGCAGACTTGTCATATGGAGCCGTCTTTATAAATGAATCTGTATAGATCTTAGAAATAATTATTTTAAAACTTAATAATGAAAATAATTTAACAACAATATGTTCATAAAAAAATAGAAAATCCTGTATGAATTGAAAGGCATTTTAAGCTAAATGGTGCCTTACCCAAATAAAAATGCTTTTAAATTTTTTGTTTTAGATAAAGTTTTCTATTGTTTTTATTTATGTGAGGTGTATTTTTGTCATTCAATAAAACAAAATTTTTGACTTAAAAATATTTTAGTGAATACTCATCACCCTGCTAAGCTTTGTTGATATAGCATTTTATTGTGAGAAAATAGGCCATATTAATACTTCTTAATAGCAATCATCTCCTTTGCAATGGTAATCATTAAACTTGGAAAAGTGTATACCATAAATATCACTAACTGGTAAAGATGGCATATTGAAACTCATAATGTTTAAATCAATGATAGTAACATAACTGTTTAAGATAAAAAAGTCTAATTCAAACTGTAGCTACTTAGGATTCACAATGGAAAATAAATGTACAGTTCAACCTAGAAATATAATATGGCTAACATTTAAAAAATATGCCTAGTCTCCAAATTAAAAGTGTAATTATTTTCAGAATCGGGCAGGCGGATAAGAGAATATTAGCCACTGCTTTCTTCATTTGTCATTAATAAGCATTCTGCTCTTTATAATTTAAATGGACCTAATAAGAGCACAATGAAATATTTTTTATTTCATTTTGATGTAAAAGTAAAACTGTCTCATTAAGGAAATCATGTTATAATGACTAAAGAACAACTGGTCTTACATAACTTTACTGGGAACAAAGGCTACCTTTAATAGACACAGTGTAAGAACACTACTAAATTGATAGATTTTCTGTCATGCATTTTCAATTAAAGCCAGTTTGTCTCCAAAAAAAGACATTCTTAAGTCATTTGCTAAATTGACTTAATTGACTTTGCTAATTATGAGTATCAAAAGTTCTTGGAATAAAGAATCGTAGAGAGAAATAAAAATGATCATGATTACATGAGCACCACTATGTAATAACATACAAAAAAGGGATCTATGGAATGTTCTTTTTTGAACTACATTGTTATTTAATAGTAAGGTCTTTAATTTCCCAGCATCCGGAAATTTTCCAGGTATCATTTTGTTATTGATTTCTAATTTAATTCCATTGTGTTCTGAGAACAGACATTGTATGATTTCTATTCTTTTAAATTTGTTAAGATGTGTTTTATGACCCAGAATGTGTTCTATCTTGGTGAAAATTCTATCTGCTTTTGAAAGAATGTGTACTCCATTATAGTTGGATGAAGTAGTCTATAGATGTAAAATTTTTAAAAGAGGATAATTTTCCACCCAGGAGTATCTTGTTAAAATTTTCCTGTCAGTGAATAGAGAACATCAATCAAATTTACTTTTATATATGTAATTTTTCCCAACTTTATACAAATAATTTCTCAACTCATATTCAGCTTATGCATAATTCCCATGTGTTTCCAATTATCTCACATTTCAAACCACCTACTTTTCCATTACCATGGCCCCTGTTAACCCATATACAATCTAAAACTATTTTTATCTTTAACTTCTTACCATCAAACTTTATACTTTGACCCCCCATCTCTGCTAATGAATTGCCATGTTCTTAGTTATGCACAAAAACTCAGTCATATTTCTTTCTTTTATATACCCTATAAATAATCTGTCGCCACAATTTAATTCTTCCATAGAGTTTGCTATCACTTTTGTTTGCTTCTTCACATTTTTATTGTGAACAACATAGTTACTATTGCATTATTGAACAATTATAGTAGTTTTCCAATGGGCCCTTTGCTTCTAGTTTACTGATGCCTAGTAGAGTTACTCTAATTCACTTTTTATAATACTAGCAGATAAATAATGACAGCACCTCAGTGTCACCAAATTACTGCTTCAGGCACAATGTCTTAGTTGTCTGGTCCTTCAACCTACAGAATTCAATGTTAAGCACTTTTAATGGATTCAGGACTCTATATAAATTTCTTATTTCTTATGCTTTCAACAGAAGCCAATAATTCTACTCAATTTCTTCCAAATAATTTTATGCTATCTTATGTCCACACCTGTAAGTTTGACCTTTTTCTTTCCTCATCAAATATTTCATTTTATTTAAACTCTCCATGAATCTTTCCATGTCCATCACAGATCATACTGGCCACTTTAATTTTCTGAAATAACATTTTTAACTGTAGTGCCCAATTATTTTTGTACCTCAGTTGGCTAAGGTTGAAAAGATTTAAGTTCATATTTGCATGTTATGTCTCCATCACAACTACCAGCTTAAGATAGAAAGAGTATTTTAGTTTTTACTGCATTCCTTAAAGAATCTAGTAGCATATTTTAGATATTGTCGACACCCTATTATTATTTTGACTTTCTGTTTCTGCTTCTGAGGCTATTGTAATTAATAATTATTATTATTCTGATAGAAGAACTTGATATTATGAGAGGCTCTGATTACTGTTAAGCATTGAGTTAAGTATTTACATACTATTAGATGATATAAAGTCAGAGACGCATGGACGCCTGAATCATGTTCCACAAATCACAGCTCCCTTTCTATAGGATACTCAGTGTTAGAATAAAAATACTAAGTATTAATAGCTACAAAAGTGTGTCATATAGAGTAATATTATAAAAGGCTAAATTGGAGCATTTCTATGAGTCTTTGGCATAAATGAAACATTATCCTTCCTTTCCTTGTCCTAAATTTTATTACTTGCATTGGCATGTTTAGGCATTTCTGTGAAGAAAAAGATAAAATGGAACATGCTTCAGAAAAAGCTCTGTGCCCATTTTCCCTTCTATCTACATTGAGTCAATAATAGAGAGAGAGAGAGAGATTGAGAGAGAGAGAGAGAAAGAGACAGAGAGAAAGAGAGAGAGCAAGAGAGAGAGAGAGTGAGCCAACAGGACTCCAAGGGTTCCTAACTCAAAATATGTATCTTATTATGTTATGATAGAAAAAAAATCCAGAAAAAATAATACCAAATAGGGATACATTCACTAGGAATCACAGAACAATAAACATTCTTGAATTGGACTGTTTACATTAACAACCAATCCCTGAGTGAGGTTAGAGGAAGTGGGGGAAGTGGGAAAGAGGAGAAAAAAGAATACTTTTTAGATCACTAGAGTTAAGCAGAAAACAGTGGATTCTTTCCTTCCTAATAAATATTATAACCACAGCATCTGTTTTGTTTACTCATAAGTTCAGTGAAAATCATTTATCATGGGATAGATTGTGTAAATGATACTTCGTGTTCTAAATTCTAAAATGTACATTTCATTTCAGGTTTTTGCATTTCTAGGCTAAGGCGTGTCTTACAATTTGTGTGTGTATTTCGTGTGGGTACAGTTACATATATTTTTAAGTATGTGACTTTTATACCTGTGATGTACCAAAAACAGTCAAAATCTTAAAATTAAGGAAATGTAATATTGTATTTATTGATGTTATATATGTGGTACACTTCTCAAGACAATGAAGGAACAGAACCTTAATCTGAATCAATATATAATCTTCTGGAATCTTTAGGTATACTACCATTAAGCATTATTTTCACTATTGGATTTCCATTTTCTTATAGTTAAAACTATATAGTAAGTTTTACTGTAAAAATTATAGCTATAACACATACTCAGCTGTAAATTATAAGAATGGTTTTTGTTCATAATTTGTTTCAGATGAAAATAATAGGAAGTATTTTGTCTATTATTAGGATGAAATGGTTAAGGAAGAACACTAGCATCCTGAACATTTTTTTTTCTTCTACTACAGTTGTGGAGCACTGCTACTATGACTATTAGAATTACTAAATTTTATCTTTAGCACATGAGTAGCTTATCAGAGAAGTGGAGCAGAAATTAGTTTCAAGGAGCCAGACCATCAAGGTTGAGTGTGTGGGCCATGTAAATTTCCTTAGAGATTCCTGTAAGTGAGAATACAGGTTAAAAATTAATTAAATGAAAATTCAATTTTCTCAATTTATGCAAAATCAGAGGGCACAAAGTGGCTGTAATTTGGAAAGCTAATGTAAACACTCAAGTTTATAAAACTATGACATACCAGTTACTACTATAAAATAGATAATAAATTTTAAAGGGATTTTAAAAGGTGGTTCATTAAAATGAAAACATAATAATGGTAGCTGAAATTAAAACAGATATTTTAAAATATAACAAAAACTTCATAGTCTGCAAATAAGGAATGGCCATTAACAACAAATGAGTTCTCAGATATAACAAATAAAAATACAGTGTGTGTGTTAACTATGAATTTCATATTAGACATACTTGTACAGAAAAATTATTGCTTAGCTAGATGTCCTGTATTTTTTTCTGGCAACCCTATACTAACACTTTTCTCATTAGGACACAGAAACAACAGATATATGACTTTCTCTAAAACTGAAAATTGTGTTAAAAACGAATATACCAGCCAGCCAAATTTCTTAGCAACTGAGATAAATTACCTTGCATATTTACCTTGCATATTTAATTGCATATTCTGCTTAACAACCCAAATGGCAGAGAAAATTAAATAGCTCTAAATCTGTAAAAGGGTCCATTGCTTTAAGTCACTTATTTCAAATTACAAAATTCTTTGAAGTCTCTTTAAAAAAAAATGTATACATTGTATTTCATACATATATGGGTTGTTTGTAAGTCTCATATGTATATCAAAGCTTCTCTTTTGCCCTGGCCCACTGGAAGGACATCAACACCCAGTTAGTAAATTGCTGGTACAATGAAGTTAGCATAAGACTGTAATTTGGCCTAGAATAGCTTCACTGTTTACTTACTTTTTCAACAGTCTGGGAGCAAATTTTTCCTATTTCGTATTCTCTACTGTTTACACCTTTAGTCTTGTTCAGACTCCTAAATATTTACCCTATCAATTGCCTCTTTTATGTTTCCAGCTCCTTATCATTTCTTGCCTAGGTATCTACAAAAACACCTGAATTGTTGTTCTGCTTTCAGCCTTTCCCTGCACCAATCTAACCTCCATACTGCACCAGAATTATTTTTCTGAACAGAGTATGTGTTACTGCTTTATTGTATTATTTCCCTGCTTAAAATACTTTAACGATTCTCTTTTGTTTTCAAATCCATATACCTTAGTTGAATAATCAAGTTGTACCATGATCAAAGCCTAGTTCTTTCAACATTTTTTTCATATATTCCTTTAGGTTACACCTACTTGTCTCTCAACCTATGTTTTTTTTTGCTTGAATCCTTTCCTTGATCCCAACAGAATGACAAGTTTCATCTCCTATGCCCCTGTTGGACCTTGCATGTAACTTTTCTTGGGAGCTCTTTTGATTTAATCAACATTGCAATTATCACTAAATATTCAGTCACTCCTATTAATTCCAAAGGCCCTCAGAGAAGAATTTGTCTTTTAATTCAGTAATAATATTTAGTACACTGCCTGGAACATTGTAATCACTCAATAAATGCTTGTGGAATGAATATGTTAGTGAAAAACCTGTGTTTTCTAGTTTCATATTTAACTGTAAACATTCAACATATCTGATTGCTTCTGAACCATAACATGAGGGATGGAGCCAAGTGTGGTCAATAAAGTTGTTTTTGCTGTAGTATTCTTAACCGCATATAAATACTGGTCTTATTTTTGTAACACATTGAATTTTTCTGAAATATATAATCAATTGAGAAATATATTTATTGCACATTTGCTAACCCTATGGCAGTTCCAAAAGTATAATGGAAAGACATGAATGACATATCACTGCTCAGGTAGTGAAATGATCAGGGACAAGGATCATTTATCATGCCTCAACTAGGCCTTAAATTATGATAAAAATGCACTGAGGCTCACTTTTGCTGATTTCATTAAAATGTAGTCCTATCTTCCTTGGCAGACATTTCACTTCAGACTCCCCACTGGCAACTTAATAATATTAAAGGACAACAAAATGAGTCATGAATGATGAAAATATAGTTACAAATAATAGAATACTTGGAGGTGAAATATGTTCATTATTTTGTTTATTTTTAAGTGAGCAAAAGCAGTTGTAAACATTATTTGTTTCAGTTGATAAATGTTTATCATGCATTTATATTTCTCAGATATTTACTGTGCAACAGAGTGTGAACTAAATAGCTTATGTCACGGAATGCTTGTAGCCATAAAACAGACTATGTCAAGACAACATGGTTAGAGATAGTATGGCATCCTGTTCTTAATTATCCAGCAGGTTTGAACAGAAAAAGGAATTCATATCTTTGACTCATTCAAATTTTCCATATTGATCAGGTCAAATTATGTGACATATATTGTAGATATGAGATATACTACAACAAAGATTACATCTCAGACAATATGATTCCATCTCTGACAAGCTAGTGCAATTAACTGAGTGCTGATTAGGATATGTACTATTAATGATTTGTGAACTGGGTTCCATAAGAAGTAAATTTTCCCTTTTTTGGAGAGCAGTTTTAGGTTTACAATAAAATTAAAAGGAAGGTACAGAGATTTTCTATGTATCCCCTACCCCTGTAAATGCATACCCTCCTCCCTCATCAACAATCCTCCACAGAGAGGTATTTTTGTCACAGTAAATGAGAATCATATGTGGACATATTATAGTTACCCAACTTCATAGTTTACATTAGGGTTCATTCTAGTGTTGTACATTCTATAGGTTTAGACAAATGTATTATCACATACATCCATTCGTATAGTATCATGCAGACTATTTTTACTACCCCAAAACTCTTCTATTTTCTACCTATTCATCCTTCCCTCTCCCTAATACCTGGTGAGCATTGATCTTTTTGCTATCTTCATAGTTTTGCCTTTTATAAAATGCCATATAGTTGGAATCATATATAATATGGCCTTTTCAGACTGGTTTCTTTCACCTAGTAATATGCATTTAGGGTTCCTTTTCATCTTTTCATGGCTTCATGGTCCACTTCTTTTGTGCCGAATAATATTCTATCATCCAGATGCATCACAAGATTTCTATCCATTGATCTACTGAAGAATATTGTGGTTGCTTCCAACTTTTGGCAATTATGAATAAAGCTGCTATAAACATCTGTGTGTGGATTTTTGTGTGGACATAAATAATCAGCTTCTTTGGGTAAATATCAAGAAGTTGATTGCTGGATTGTATGATAAGGATATATTTAGTTTTGTTTATAAACCACCAAATTTTCTTCCAAAGGGTCTGTACCATTTTGCATATCTGAAAGAAATGATTGAGAATTCCTGTTACTGCACATCATTGTCAGCATTTGGTATTGTCAGTGTTCCAGATTTTGGCCATTCTAATAAATGTGAAGTGGTATCTCTCACAGTTTTAATTGGCATTTCCCAGATGACATATAATGAGAAATAGATTTTCATATACTTATATTTCATCTGTAATCTTCTTTGAAGAGGAACCTGTTAAGGTTTTTGCTTATTTTAAAATTAGATTATTTGTTAACTTATTGTTGAGTTTTAAGTGTGCTTCATATATTTTCGGTAACAATCCTTTATCAGATGGGTCTTTTTCAAATATTTTATTTCATACTATAGATTGTCTTTTCATTTTCTTGTCACTGTTTTCACAGAGAAGTAATTTTTAATTTTATTAAAGTCTAACATCAATTTTTTTCTTTCATGGATTATGTTTTTTGGTATTATATCTAAAAAGGCAACACCATACCCAAGATTTTCTCCTATGTTGTTTTTAAAGAGTTGTATACTTTCATGTTTTTCATATGTTTGGAGTTAACTTTTGTGAAAAGTCTAAGGTCTGTGGTGTCTAGATTCCTTGTTTTGCCTTATTTGACATACAAATGTCTACTTGTTCCAGCAGCATTTGTTCAACAGATCACATTTGTTTCATTGTATTGCCTTTGCTCCTTTGTCAAAGATCAGTTGAATAGATTTGTGTGAGTCTATTTCTAGGTTCTTCATTGTGTTCCTTTCATTTATTTGTCTCTTCTTTTGCTGGTATTATGCTCTCTTAATTTCTGTAGCTTTAGAGTAAATCTTGAATTGGGTAGTGTCAGTCCTCTAACTTTGTTCTTCACCTTCAATATTTTGTTTGATATTCTGAGTCTCTTACCTCTCCATATAAACTTTAGAGTTAGGTTGTGAATATCCAAAAATGCCTTACTGGGGTTTTAGTTGAGATTGTATTAAATTTATAGATCAAGTTGGAAGGAACTGCTATCTTGATGATATTGAGTCTTTCTATCCGTGAACATGGAAAATCTATTTATTTAGTTTTTTGTTTGTTTATGTATCAAAGTTTTATCATTCCTTATATAAATTTTTTGTTAGAGTTAAGAATTTTATTTTGCATATGTGTTAATATAGGTGGTGTTGTGTTTTCAGTTTCAAAATGTACTTGTTTATTGCTGTTGAGGAAAGTGACTGACTTTTGCATGTTAACCTTGTGTCCTGCAATTTGCTATAATTTCTTATTAGTTTCATGAGTTTTTGTCAATTCTTTTAGAATTCTACATAGACAATCATGTCATCTGTGAGGAAAGTTTTATATTTTCCTTCTCCATCTGTGTATTTGCTATTTTCTTTTCTTGTCATATTGCATTAGTGCTTCCAGAATGATGCTTTTGGAGTGACATTAGGGGACAACATATCCCTGTTCTTAATTTTACTTGGAATGCTTCATGTTTCTCACCATTATGTATGAAGTTAGCAGTAGGAATTTTGTACATATTCTTTACCACACTGAGTTCATTTACATTCCTAGTTTACCAAGAGCTTTTAATCAAGAGTAAGTGTTGGGATTTGTTAGATGTATTTTTTGCGTTTATTGATACAATCGTGATTTTTTTTAACCTGTTGACATGATGGATTACATTAACTGGCTTTTGAATGTTAAACCAGCTTTTATAGTTGGGATAAATCCTACATTTTTCTTATTTTTATATAAGAAAAATATTTTAAAATAACATAATGTGTTCATGACATTTTACTATAGCCTTTTAATGAATGTAAAGAATTAGAAAATGAGAAGGAAACTATTTTAAGTACTTTTGAGCCTTTAATTTTGAGTCTTTTGAGCCTAAAAGATTATGAATTCTAAGGAATAATGCAAATTGCACAAATAAACACGATTTGGCATTAATTTGCACTTTGTGCCACAGAAGTAAATATACTCCACTTGCCTGTTTTAATAGGTAAGTAGGCTCTGAAAAGTTAAATATTCTAAACGAAATGGAAAAATGTAATTATGATTGATGCTAGAAGAAGGATGTGTGTAAATTGGCTTTGTGTTAAATTAATTTATGGCAATTAATGAAAGATATAATAGAGTAGTTGCTTTCTAAGGACATTTAAAAATGCAGAATTACATGTATTTAATAATTTGCAGAAGAGGTAATTATTTCCTTGGGTTGTATATTGAAAATTGTAACTCATACCTTTTATAAAAAGGCTAAAATAGAGAAATAGCTTCACCTGCAATCCCAATTATAAGGGTGTCATTTCCATAGCAACTCTCACTATATCTTAGCATTGTCACATTTTTGATAATATGATGTTGTTCCCCTAAATAAATATTTAATGGTTATTAAGGCTGGTTAATAATTCTAAAAAGTCACTGAAATTGTCTACCTTCCAGCCTTGACTCATGCTATCTTTCACTAGAATGTCCTGGGGGAGATCTTAGTTAGCAAATTAGTTCTGGGCTCAAAGACTAGATAACAAATATCTTTCCTTGTGAATTATTCTAAAGCCTCAGATAGACAACATTGCTTTTTTTTTTGTGCTCCCACAGACTCAGGTCACACAATCAGGCTATAGTTCATTCATTCAAGTTCTGCAGTCAATATCTTCTGATAGATTCTGAGTCCTTTAGGGCAGGAGCAGAGTCTCATCCATCTAGGTTATTTCAGCCTCAGTTCTTGTCATGAGAGTAAGCCTTCACGCTGGTTTGCTGAATCAAAACACTTAATGGTTTTTCTGTCAAATGTAAGCATATTATCAGTAGCTGTTAAGAATATTTACCTTTTCTTACTAAATTCTAAGAATCTGTATAAGCAAAGAAGCCATATTAATCTTATGCACCGTTAAAAACACAACATTGGTCATGGTGCCTGGTACATTGCAGACAATCAATAAGTAATTGCTGAATGACCATTGAACAAATTAATTCAAAGTAGCATGAAGGGTACCTACAGAATATATTACTCCAAGTAAACATTTTTTAAATGCTGTAAGTTACAGGAAGGCTTTTCTTTCGATTCATAAAGAAGCTCTTTTGTCATTTATTTATTCAATTCTTTGCATCACAGCTATTACAGCAGAGAAGGTAAAAAAGTCATTACAATAAACTGTAATGAGGGTCATGAAAGAGAAGTACAAGGTCTGAAGCAAGTGGATAGACCAAGCAAATAACATTGTCTAAAAGTCTAGAAAGACTTTCTACAGAAAATGATATTCAAAATGAGAACTGAAGTCTGATGAATTAGACTGGGAAGAAGACATGGGATGAAGGTGAAGGGTGCTCTTGGAGAACAGCTTCCCTTAAAAGCCAGAAATTAAAAGGGCAGAGAATTCCAGAAAATAAAAAGAAAGGGAATATTTATGACTCACTGCTATGCACACATGGTGGTTTCTTTCAAGTACCGTATATTCCAGTACTTCTTAGCCTAAAAATAAAAAGAAATAAAATTTAAAACCAACCTGTTCAGAAGCACCCCAACACACAAAATGCAACTATTTTTTCATTCTCACATTCTTCCATTTTCTACTGAAATGTCACTTTATCAGCAGGGCCTTTCCTTACCACCCTGACCCTATACTTTGTATCCCCCTATCTTCCATTTACTGCCACCTAAAGAGGTATATGTTATGCTTACATGTTCAGTATCTGTCTCCTTTTATAGTAAAATGAAAGCTCTGTGAGGGACTTTTGTCTAGACTGGACTAACTACATGAATGAATAGATTAAGGCAAAGGGTCTGATGCTTTCGTTATTGTCAGCCCTTTCAAGCTGTAGAGCATCCTTCTAGATATTTTAAAAATGCAAATCTTTTTCAGGTCATTCACTTATTTAAAACTTCCTATGTCTTTGCACTACATAAAAAACATGAGCTGAAATCCAAAACTTGGATTAATAAATTCCTCCAGTGAGGGCCTCAGGAAGCTTTTGGTTATGGCAGAAAACAAAAGAGGAACAGGCATGTCACATGAAGAGACAGGAAGCAAGAGAGAGTGGAAGTTCCAGTTTTTTTAAAACAACCAAATCTCATGTGAACTCATAGAGTGAGAACTCACTTAATTCACTCATAAGACAAATCCAAATTGAGGAAATTTTTATAAGACCTGACCATTACTCTGTAAATTTTCAGGAACATCAATAACAAGGAAAGTTGGAGAAACTGTCATAGCCAAGAGGAGCCTTCAGCCACAATGATAACTAAAGGTAATGTGGTATCTTAGCTGATAGCATAAGGCAGACAAAGGGCATTATTAAAGAAATCTGGATAAAGAATGAACTTTAGTTAATAATCATACATTTTAAAAATATTCAGTTTACATATTAAATAAATTATATCTTAAAAATTAAGGTCTATAATATAACGTCCACCAATATTGAAAGTTAACTGATTGGACAGGAAATATACAAAATGAGTCTGTAGCATTTTGATGTACTAAAAGCAAAACCACAATGCTGAAACTATGTCAAAAAAGCATAAAAGCCAATGGAAGGAGTTCTCAATATCAAATGTTTGTGTGTCTCTAACTATTGATAATGTGTCAATATTTGTCCATCAAAATTGTGAAAAATATACCATACCAATGTCAAATGCTAATAACAGGGAAAACAGGATGTGGGGTAACACAGAAACCCTCTGTACTATCTTCACAATTTTTCTGTAAATAAAAACTATTCTAAAGTGTTAAAACGTTTACTTTTAAAAACGTTAACTGAAGCACACTACAAAAAAGTGCAGTCACCAAATTTGTAGCTCCAGTGGCACAATTTGTTAGAACATGATACTTACAAGACACACCAAATTGGTTCTTCATAACTTCTGCCCCATGGTCAAGACTGCCCCCCTACACTTACCTGTTTACTTTTCCCAACTTCCTGCTGTCTCCACCCACTGAGTGAATGCAATAGCTCTAAATGAAGGATTCGTTGTAAGTATTCCTTTTCTGTTTTTTTACAAGTATTCTTAATAGAAAGCGTTCTATATTTTTGAGGAGAACAATGAACAGTAAACATAAATATGAAAAAAATGTCTTAGTAGTAAAAATGTGGATGATACTCCTCTGAATGTCTCACAAAATCTATGGTGCAGCGGTTATACATCCAAACACTATAAGCGTCAATCCTAGCTGTGACACTAGCAGCTTGACTTTTAGCCGTTGCATAAACATATGTAGGAAAATGAAAAGAAGCTACTTATATATCATGTGTGCTTTAAAAGGTGTAATTTGTGCAAAATGTTTACAACTCTGTAAGGTTAGTCACTAATACTACTTCGTGCCTCTCAACTATTCCATAGTGTGGTAAACTATAGAATAATGCAGCCACAAACTCTATACTCTTTTTTTCTTTAACATTTTTAATGTTAACCCTCTTTATACAGTTACATACCAATTATTTTTACTTGGAAACAGAGTGTAATGTGTCTGGAGACTGAATTCAAGCCTCATGTTAATTGTCTGAAATCCAATTTGTTGTCCACATCCCTTTAGAAATGTGAGCTATGTAGTATGCAATATTCATTATATGGCTAGATACCTCATATGAGAGTAATTTAATTGTCAGTGCTGCTCAACCATTGTTTAATGAATTCCTGACAATTTGAAAGGCAAGCTGTTGGAAAGCCGTTATTAAATTTCATATTTGCTCTACAGTTTTCTTCACCATTGCTTCATCTATTTAGGATTATGATAACATTAACTTTTGAATTCCTTGAAAAAATATGACTTTTTGCATAACGAAAAATTTGAACTTTTTATCTACTTGGAAAATAGGGTAAATTTATTTTTAAGGCAGGCATGCAATTAGGTCAAAGAGTGATAATCACACTAGTCTGTATAATAAAAAAGATTCATAAAAAGAAAGGAATGTTTGTTCACTAATTTATACAGTAGCACAATAAACAACATTACGGTACACACAGAAGGAAAATTCATGTAAATAAAGGAAAAGTTAATCTTAGCTTATAAGTAGCTTAATAAACTGTAACCACTAATATCTCAAAGAGAAAATTGTATCTATTTATATTATTGATCATGCCACAAAGCATAGTAGACTATGTATTACTGTGTTCATTTGTTGTAATATCACAAGAGGCACACAGGCAAAGAACATATTTTAGGGGGCTTCATATGAAAATCAGATATATTAAATCTAAGGAAGAAAACTGATTAGATCAATAACTTTAGGTGTCAAAAAACAGGTAAAGCAGGTATATGTGAATATTTCCAGATGCTTCAGTATTATAAGCCTTGAGTCTTACAATGCATTGAATAAAATAAGTTCCTTTGTATACATGTGGATATTTTCTGAATCTCCAAAATATCTCATAAAATAACATTTACTTATTATTTAATCATGGCTAAGAATACCAAGGAAGCCAAACACCATGACTAAGCCATGTTGTATATGTGTACACCCTTTCATGGACTCGGTGGGCTCTTATGAAAAATAGAAAAGAAAATGCAAACACGTCTCCCAGATTTTTGGGAGACAATATTAATGAGAGGGATTGCTAAGCACTCTGCAATTAAAAATTGATGAAATAAATAAAAAATAGTTATTGGGCTGTTTCCTGAATCAGTAAAATGTAATTAGGAAAACCTATCAATTCAGTGTTGCTTTGATGGAGCTTCAGGAAATTCTTTGTAGCACTATGTAAAGTGTTGCCAATTATGAAGAGAAGTAAGATTACCAAACACTTATATTTTGAGACCCAGTATAAATTATCTGGTCTGATATTCAATAACAATGGCCAGGATTCATCATATAAACATTATCCTTAAAATTAAAATAGCAGGATGGCACAGTGGACAGACCATGCATGCTGCAGTTAAAGAGACATGAATGTGAATTCTCATTACAACTCTGAAGGTTTAAAACTACTGATTGTCTCAGAACCCTAAGATCCCATCTATAACTAAGGAGTTTTGGTTACATGCTATGGTAGCCATCTTTCCTGGTGCCTACAAATACTTCTTGCACTTTTCATGTTACAGATACCATCCTCATGGACACAGAATGGTCACGTCTCATAGGCTAGGCTAGTCAACACTCTATCCTTTTCTGAACCTCCAAGAGTGATTGATACCAAAGGATGAGAACCTCACTGAAGCTGGGTCAACCAATTTCCCCGACTCTTTTATACAAACTAGAGATGAGGGACACCAGGCCCCTGTTCCCTTTAGTCAGGAATCTGCATGGTATTAAATCTGGAGTCAATTACAGTCATGCTTCTGATAAAGAGAAACACAACTATGATAGCAAAGCAACAACAAAAACAGATACAAGATGTGAACTAAAGGCATTCTGGGGTCACATTTGCCAATTTTTACTTGTCTTTGCAATTGCTTTTGATATCTTCCTCATAAAACCTTTGCTTGTGCCTATGTCCTGAATGGCATTGCCTAAGTTGTCTTTAAGGGTTTTATAGTTTTGGGTTTTACATATAAATCTCTTAATCCATTTTGAGTTAATTTTTGTATATGGTGTTAAGGAAGAGATCCAGTTTCAATCTTCTGTATATGGCTAGACAGTTATCCCAGCACCATTTATTGAATAGGGAATCCTATTCCCATTGCTTGGTTTTGTCAGGTTTGTCAAAGATCAGTTAGTTTTAGGTATGCGGACTTATTTCTGGGTTCTCTGTTATGTTCCTTTGGTCTTTGTGATGATTACAATTTCTGGCACCTGTGCTAAGGGCTTTTTTTTTTTTTTAAAAAAAAAACACTGTCTTATTTAATCTTCACAGAATTTACTTAATTATATTAATTTTTGTTATTATCCCAATTTATAAAGAAAAATAATAGTACCTTAGTGAGGTTAAGGGGCATACTGTGAATTCATGTTCAGATAGGCTTCACTCTAAACCAGAGTACGTGATCGAGTCATGCTTACTGACATTAATATAATTCAGATAAAATATATATATATATAATTCAGATAAAGATTGGCTATTTGCTGAAATCATACAGACAAGTTTTTCATTTTTCTGTTTCTCTGTGTGTACAAATACAGCATGAGCCCAAGTTGCAGGACCACTGAACATTTCAAAATGAAAGCAAGGATGTGTTATCCTAAACTATAACATGAATGCCAACTCTGTTTGAACACAATATTGTGAGATGAAAAGAAAATCATGCTTCATTTTATTGATTCACCTTTAATATATTTTATAGAATATATAGAAATTTGGTAGATGATATTTACATAGGATTTATGAAATGAGGAATGAAGTGTTGCTATTGTTTCTACAGTCTAAGTCTTGAGAGATTAGTCATAAGCAATACATCTAATAACTGCTTCTGCTAAGAAAAAATGGAAATTGTCATAAACCCAGATCATGCTAGAAAAAATAAAATTATCCTTAAACTGAATGGAAGGGTAGAATATTGCTAGAGGGAGAAATAGTTTCCAAAGGAGCCAGAAAATGGCAATTTAGTGAGTGTTCCCTTCATCTATTCTGCATCCAATTTTTAAATGTTCTTTATCTGGCTTTAGTCCTACACTGGTCATATCCTCTGCAACTAAATCTTTTAGTCATTTTTGGGTCAGTTTCAGTGTCCTTTTCTTTATATGAAGTTATTTTTTTAAAAAAATTTAAAAACTACCTTCTGGGAAAACTCTTCTCCCTGTTCAGCTGTCAAAATGATTTAAAGTGTGACCTCTCAATCAACGGGCAGTGGGCACTTTGCCTATAAACGATTTTTTTTTTCTGACTCTCTTTTGTCTTTTGTTCCCTAAATGTGCCATCTAAAGCAGTGCCTTCAAGTTGCTCAAATTGGTCCATTTCTTGAATTGTCCTCCCCTTTCAATGTTTCATTTAATGTTTCTCTAATGGTTAGTTACTGTCAGTAACCTTGCAAAAAGGTATGCCCATGAGTTTATGTCCTCGCTAATGCACATAATCTTGAATATTTAATAATACAATTCTTTGAAAGGATGTAGTTTTATCTAATTGCAGGCTCATTTTCTTGTCCTTCTTGTGGAATATGCTCATGAAATTTCCATCGGTATTTTTAATCTTAATTTAGACTTCATAGTATTAGAAAAAAAACTTTAGAGGAGGCATGTTTTCTGAATGTCAAACATAATTTAACTTTCAATAAATACTGAGTATGGACAGTAAGGGAAAGAAAATATAAAAACAGCATTTATTTAGTAACATTTTTGCCTTTTTTTTTTTTACTGTACTAGATACTACCTCATTTAATATTTACCATGACTTTCTGTAAGTTGAAAAATGTTCAGCCACAATCAATGAATAAGTGTCTTTTTGTTTATTAATTATTGCTTCATTGTAAAGCTATAAGCCAAGCATTTGCAAATTTATGTATATTAAAGTGTAAGAAACACTATAAAACTAAACATGAAAAAATATAAGCCATTATTTGATAAAAACACTGTTCAATATAAATAAACTTTGTTTTCTCCTGCCAATTTTTTTATTGCAAATTTATCGCTTGTTGAGCCCTCTACACAATCCCCCTGGGTGTCAGATAGATGATAGACTCTGAATAGCTTATCATTTTTTTGGTTCACTGGAGTTAGGGTAGCTATTCAACCAAGGCTTGCCTGTTAAACATACTTGACCCCACTACTGTTTTTGTTTAGATCCATCTCAGATCGTCCCATGACAGTTTTTCAGTTTTGCAGAGATCTCCATTTCTCATTCTTCTTCCTTTTAGCTCTACTTTCTCTTTACCAATGTTCAGGTATTTTTTTTTTCAAGTGTAATTCAAAATATAAATGCTATTTATTTTAAAATCTAGTTTTAGTGTATCTTTCCAAATGTACCCTGAGATACTTAACAAAAAACCCTATACTTTTTCCACTGCTTCCCTTGATTTAGAAAACATTCCTGTTTAAAAGCTGCATGACTTCTGGGATGGCAGCATGAGGAGATGAGCACACCCTCCATATGCTCACCAAGCACATCTGAAAATGAAATTAAGAAAAACAATTTCATTCATAATTGCATCAAACAGAATAAAATACTTGAGATTACATTTTTCACAAGAAGTTCAAGACCTGTTTTCTGAAAACAACAAAACATTGCTGAAAAAAAGTTTTAAGAGATCTGAAATAAATAGAGAGGCATTCTATGTTTATGCACCACTAAGCTCAACATTGTTAAGAAAGCTATTCTTTATAGTTTTATCAATTGGCTCAACACAATTCCTGTTAAAATCTCAGCTGATGGTTTTGTAAATATTGACCAGCTTGTCTTAATATTTCATTGAGAATGAAAAAGGCTTACAATAATCAAAAGAATTTTGAAAAAGAACAATGACAAAGCTTACTATACGTTTACAATAATCATGACACTATGATACTGGTGTAAGAAAAGAGCCATAGATAAATAGAATAAAATTGAAAATTCAGAAATAAAACCTTAGCATTTACGTTTCATTGACTTTTAATAAAGGCGCTAAGGCAATTGAATGGGGGGAAAAGGTAGTCTTTTCAACAAATGATTCTCGGAAAATTAGATAATCCCAAAAAATTACTAACTTAGATACTTTACTTATAGCATAAGACAAAAAAAATTAACTTAAAAGAGATATATTAAATGCAAAAGTTAAAATATAAAATTTTAGAATAAAATATAGGAGAAAATTTTTGCGAATGTAATTTAGACCACAAGTTTTTGGATATAACAACAGTAACATAATAACAGTAACATAAAAGAAAAAAGATATAGATTGGATTTCATTAAAAATAACTTTGCACATACATGACTTAAAGAACTTAAAGTAAAATAAAATAAAATATAAAATAAAATTAAATTAAATTTAAAAAAAAGTTTTTGACTGTGTACGGTGGCTCATGCTGTAATCCCAGCACTTTGGGAGACCCGGGCAGGTGAAACACCTGAGATCAGGGAGTTTGAGACCAGCTTGATCAACATGGTGAAACCATGTCTCTACTAAATACAAAAAATTAGCCAGGCATGGTTGCAGCTGCCTATAGTCCAGCTACTCAGCAGGCTGAAGCAGGAGAATCACTTGAACCTGAGAAGTGAAGGTTGCAGTGAGCCAAGAGTGTGCCATTGGACTCCAGCTTGGGCAATGGGAGCAAAAATACCATCTAAAATAAATAATTAAATAAAAAATAACTTTTTGGCTTCAGACCTTTATGGAAAGAAAAGGATAAGACATTGACCAGGAGAAAATGTTTGTGAAACATAATATCCAATTATGTTAATCCAGGATGTGTAAAGAATTCTCATAATCTAAAAAGGAGAAAAACAACATAATTTGAAAATAGGCAAATCAATAGCATAGGCATTTCACTAAAGAAGATATATGAATAGCTGATAAGCCCATGTTGTGGAGAAACTACATTCTAGCATAAGGAAGAGAAGAGAGGTAGAATTTTGAAGCCTTGGATTCAAATATGAGACTCTCATTTTTCAAATGGATAGATTTGTGAGTAGAAAAGCATCTCTCAGGAAAAAACAAAATTGACTTTTCCAGAAAATAGTCTAATAGAATGATAGGTGTAAGGAACAGATTTTATATTTATTTCCTTTTGCTGGAAGATTTCTTTCTTTCTTTCTTTCTTTCTTTCTTTCTTTCTTTCTTTCTTTTTCTTTCTTTCTTTCTTCTTTCTTTCTTCTTTCTCTTTCTCTCTCTCTCTCTCCTTCTTTCTCCTTCCTTCCTTCCTTCCTTCCTTCCTTCCTTCCTTCCTTCCTTCCTTCCTTCCTTCTGTCTTTCTGTCTTTCTTTCTGTCTGTCTGTCTTCTTTTTTTCTGTTTGAGATGAAGTCTTGCTCTGTCACCAGGCTGGTGTGTGGTGGTGTGATCTTAGCTCACTGCAATCTCTGACTCCCAGGTTCAAGAGATTCTCTTGCCTCAGCCTCCCAAGTAGCTGGGACTACAGGCATGCACCACCACACTAAACTAATTTTTGTATTTTTAGTAGAAACAGGGTTTCACTATGTTGGTCAGGTTGGCCTCTATTTCTTAACCTCTTGATCCCCCTGCCTTGGTCTCCCAAAGTACTGGGATTACAGATATGAGCCAATGCACCTGGCCAGGATTTCTTGATTAACTTATTATAATAGTTTCAAGGCCCTGAGAGATCAGGCTTGCACCTCATGACTCCTGCCCTTTCTTTCATTATACTCCAGAAACAAAGCATTTGCTGACTCAGGACCTTCACACAAGCTGTCAGCAACGTTTGCTCTTGGATATCTTCCACAACTCTACTGTCACATCTTCAAATGATCTTTCCTGATGCCCTCTCTAAAAGCCACCCTTTTCCAGACTCAGTGACAATATTGTTTTTATCACCCTATCCTGGTTTGTTATATTCATTGCATTTCCAATTATAGAATATTCAGAATGAAAGAAAAGCTGTCACACTTGCTAGCAGCTTCATCTTGGCATCCCAAGTGACTGCGGTTGAGAAAGTTGGTCTAGAAATTTCGAGGGAAAGGGCTGGAATTGGCTTCCCTCTCTCAGCAGCAACATCCATTAGAAAGTCTGCCACATGAAAACTGCACCGTTGAAGGGCTGGCCCCAATATCAAAGTCTCTGTCAAGGGGCTTATCATCACTCCATGAGAGTCCGAGAGTTTAGCATCCATGTGCCTCAAAGCGATGTAACCCACAGTTCTAGTTTTCTATTTCTTTTTCAGTTTTATTTGTTTTTATGCAATTTGTAAGATATGAAAAGCAAGAAAAGCCACCTCAAGAAAATGCAGATGCAAAGTTTTGCTGCATTGACCAGGGTTAAATTGTGACTGTGATATACTCAGTGATAAAAGAGTATGTCCCACTATGAGTTTTGAAGATGCCTATGTTCAAAATATCTGAAAATATCTACTTTGTGATCTCCTTTCTAAGTGTTACAAGTTGAAATTAAGGTGATCGATAAACATCTGCCCGCTTAAGTATGTTATAATAGTTTTTTATGTGAATGAACCAGGCAATTACTTTCTCCATTCAAGCCATCCGCTTTTAGAAATGCACTGGTTTTCTCTAACATGAAGAACAAATGTGACTTTTGAAACAACTCCATTGCTCCATTTTATTAAATAGGTTGGGTGCTGATTGCGGCAGTAAGTCTTTTGAAAGATTCACTCCTGCATTGCAAGCTTCTGCAAACATTGTAAATGTGCGTTAACATTCTGGAGACCAGTCTTTCACAGATATTGGCTATGTAGAGTTAAACAGCGTGAATCTGCTAGGGGTATAGCCATATTTCTATCAAGCAAGAGAAAACCATTATTTTTCTGGCCAAGTGACTACCTAGAAAAGAAGGCTGGTGTGCATATTCAGTCCTTGATAAATATATTCTTCTTAACTAGTCATTTAACACATCTCTATCTAAAGACCTATCATTCTTATTGAAACCTAAGGAACTATGCTTAGTCCTCTAATTCTGTTTAGACAGAAAATTAAATTGTTTTATGTCTTAATCCTCCATTTGTCATTAACAGAGCAGAACCAAAGGGAGAAATAAATAATGCTATGAAAATGTGTAGCTGTAGGAATAGTTAAGATATGAGGGGCAAATTGCTAATTATTAAAAATAAAATTCCATATAAATACAAAGTCAGAACCCTGCTCCTGGAGGCTTTTAACCATGTTTTACTTGGTGATGCTTAGAGTATGTATATGTATAGTGTGTGTGTGTATGTATAGTGTGTGTGTGTATATATATATATATATATATATATATATCTAACTGTAAAGCAGCCTCAGGCAGGCTCTTTAGGAGGTATCTGGGAGACGGCATTCTTGTCATAGGAGATTATATTTCCATGTGTGTTATTGCCCCAAAGACCTTCCAGTGATACAAGATGTGAAGGTTGAAGACAGTGATATTGACCCTGACCCTGTAGTCCTAGGCTAATGTGTTTCATTTTTATTAGTTTTTAACACATTTGTTTAAAAATTTTAAAAACTTTTAATTTAAAAATAGAAAAAAGCTTAAAGAGTGAGGATATATAAAAGAAAACATTTTTGTACAGCTGTACAAGGTGCTGGTATTTTAATCAAAGTGTTATAAAAAGAGTAAAAACCTTAAAAAATTAAAAATTTTATAAAGGAAGTAGTTGTTAGCTAAGGTTAATTTATTGCTGAAGAAAGAAAAAAATGATAAATTAGTGGAGCCTAAATGTACAGTGTTTATAAAGTCTACAGCATTCTGTAACATCCTAGGCCTTCACATACACTCACCATTCACTCAGAGACTCATTCAGAGCAACTTCCTGTCCTGCAAGCTCCTTTTATGGTAAGTACTCTATGCAGGCATGCCATTTTTTATATTTTATACTACATTTTTACTGTACATTTTCTATACTTCGAGGTGTTTAGATACAGAAATACTTTCCACAGTGTTACAGTTGCCTATGGTATTCAGTATAGCAATATGCTATACAGATTTGTAGCCTAGGAACAATAGCCTATATCATATACCTAGGTGTGCAGTAAGCTATACCATCCAAGTTTGGTACGCTGTATGTTGTTCACACAAGGACAAAATTGCCTAAGGAACACAATTCTGTTATGAAGCAATGCATGACTGTATGTACTTTTTATCATGACTCCTCTTTCAATCTCTGAGAATATTCCCTAGTTTTTATTCTTCCCATTACAGCTCATTTCCTGCTACTCTTATGTACACTTATCTCATAGATCATTCTTTTTCATCTTATATTCACCCAGTATCAAGTACAGGAATCAGTGTTTGCCTGCTGATACAAAACTGAGACCTGAACCTTGAAACAATCAGTTTGTGATTGTCAAAAAAGTACCTAGTATTCAGAGAATAAGTCTTCTCTAGGGATGAAGCTCAAAACCAATGGAAAGAATAAGGTATGTAGAAAGAGTTGGGCCAGAAAAAATGGAGTTAAACCTAATGTGGGTAGCAAAGTTTGAGTTTAGATGAATAAATTCATGTACTATAAAAAATAAGTTGTGTGGTATATTCTAGTTATTTTGCTGAAATTCTGTAAAATGGTGTGAACCACTTTTTCTTCCTGTCTTAGAGATCCAGTGTATTTTCTCTGTGATCTTAGGCTATCATTTCCTTCTCTTCCCCAGCTACTATGGAAATTATTTTCTGAAACAGGGGTCAACCAGCTATGGGCTTCATAGAGACCACCACCTGTTTTGTCAGTAAACTTTCATTTGAAATAAAGTCACATCCATTAGTTTACTTATTGTTTCTGACTACTTTTGTTCTACAGGGCAGAGGTGAGTAGATGCAACAGAGACTATTTGGCCCACGAGGTGTAAAGTATTGACTCTCTGGCCCTTTGTAGAAAAGTTTGCCTGCTCTGAAAGACTCATTAAATAATTATAACTATTGCATTTCTTTGTTTTGTTTTCATGTGATTTATTCCTCTCTAGTAAAGTCATGTGCCTTTTTGAGTAGATGTTCTGAAATGTGTGACTTGGTGTCCTTAAACAAAGCCAAGTAAAGTAAGCTTTAAACAATAAATATTCAAATTCTAGGAGTTTAGAAATTATACATGTCTTATTTATTATTGTATCCTCAGTATCTTGCAGTGTATTGAGTGCACAGATGTGCAACAAAAATGTGAAGAAATGAAAGAATGTTGGTTACAGAGCTTAGGATTTAACTAAAATATTTGAATTTAGGGACAAAACCAAAATATACGTACCTAGTCAAATCCAATTGCAGATGCAAACTGTACATTAATATACAAGGCAAAATCAAGTAGTAAGCTTCAAACAGGGAGTCCAGCATGGGTCATTCAGCCATTCAATAGTGTTGCGACCTATTATATTTGAAGAAAACTGCCTTTACATAAATAAGCATTCAGATAGAAGATATTTTCTCTAAATGGTAAACATTCTTCCTCATATTTTTCTACCAACATGGTGTTGGCTCTTTCAGACAACAATATCCATGCGTGGTTCCAACTAAGACTAATTGAGCCTCCAAAAATATGCAAAGCCCACCAGGAGAGGACTTAATTGTTAGGAAAATAGTGCAGGTTTTGTACATCTTAGTTGCTATTTTATTTTTTTATTACCTTGCCTTAGCTCATGTCATACCTTTTCTCATGCTGATTTACGGGATCTAAAAATGAAGCTAAAGGAACATATACTGGAAGCTGGAAATGTAGAACCTGCTGATTTTATAGATGAAAACTGAAAACCTGTAGATATCTGTTGACTGTTTATGAGCTTTCATATTAAAATAAGAGTCAACATGGCATTCTAGGAAATAATTTTGGAGGGGTGTTTTTGTTTTTAGCTTTCTAATATTATTTGACCAAAATTCATTTTGTCTGAAAATTATAGGCCAAGATGGATTCTCTGATGCTTTTGTGCTGTACCAGTCTACAATTAGGTAGTACCATGATGCTCTAGGTGTTGTTTTGTAGTCCTTTAGCAAATGTTCTAACATCTACACTCCTCCTTCCCTGCCCACACTCATTTGGGCCACTTCAGCTGATCACCTAGTAGCTGTTTCAGCATCCTGCTGTCATTCATCCTCCGCATGTATCCAGCCCAGTGGAACTGCATTAAAGTGAGCAGGGCTTCATTGCAGGAAGATTGGCTGCTTGCCAGGACTTCATTATTAGTGATCTTTCTTACTGCTCATGTTTCATAGGCTCTTGGGTAATACTGAATCAGGTTTTCAAGAAACTCGATGGAGAGTTGTGGCAAGCCCACATTTCACTGCCTCCACTCTGTAGACGCCAAGCTTGACAGGTGACAAGTACGTCCCCTGCACAAAGCAAATGTGTGTGCAGATAACATGGTATTTCAATTTTTGTATACTAAGATGATTTGGCAAGAGTGATGGTGACTGCACTTGCTTAGCAGAAGAAAAATGCCTCATCACAACTCCAAATAACATTATGTTATGCTATTATAACACTGAGGATTTGTTTTCAAAGGAAACTAGATGTATTGGTACCCACCATCTCCGTATCAACCAAATGCCTATTTTCTAATCCCTCTTTTTAGCAACAAAGATATGTGTATTTTAGTATGACAATGCCTTTATTTTATTTAATAGTTTCAACTCACCAGGAAAATTAGGAAAAATCTAGGAAGAATATGAAATTAAACAGAAATATATTTGGAATTCATGTCTTATTTTCCAAACAAATGAAAATGAGTATCAAAGAAGCAAACAAAAGAAGCTTTGAAGTGCTTTCCTTCCTTGATTTTGGCTCTGTAGGAAATAAAAATTCATAAATGGAGATTATAATCTCATTCCATAATCCAGCTTGCCAAATCATCACCTAGAAGATTCCATCAGGCAACAGAATTTGAACAATGTTAAATATGAAAAATATTTTAGCATTATTCACTGTAACGCTCTCACATTTCAAATGAGAAAAAGAAGTCAAGCAGCATAGTAAATGTCACACACTTAGTTAGCAGCAGATATGGGTCTACAATTCTTTTTATTTTACTCTACCACTGAAGAGATAGGTTCTTTTATTTTAGACAGAAAAATTCTTGGATTTGCTCACCATCCTCCACTCCTTCTCCCCAATTTCTTTTTTTATTTCTTCCCAAAGTGCCACTTTCACTTTACCCTAGAAAGCTTTATTATAAGTAAAATGGAGAGAGGAACCTCTGAATTTTACTTTTTCATAGTGTTTGGCTAGAGCATACCATGAAAACTCAGTAAGATATACTGAGGCCTAGACAACTCTATGCTTTCTTGCTTTCCTTCAAGAATCAAAGAAGACAAGCATAGCGAAAAGCACGTGGTATAAGAATAAAAGCACAGGACAAGGGGTCAAAAGAACCTGGATCTAAGAGCCAGGTCTTTTATTAACCATATTGTCTGTACACATCTGAGTATCTTTGGCATCATATGTAAAATATAAATGACACCTATCTCATAGAATTATAAATTTAATGAAATGATTCATTCATTTAGAAAAAAATATTTATCAAGAAACTACTATGTATTAAGGATTATTCCAGATGCAGGGGCTATTATAGTGAACAAAACAAGTACAACTCTCTGTCTTCCTGGAGCTTTTATTCTGGTGTATAAATCAGACAGAAATCATAATAAATGTGTAAATTACATAGTATTCTAGGATGTAATAAATGCTATGAATAAATTTAAAGCAGAGTAAGGAGGAGGGAACATGCTCGAGGAGGAGTGGTGGGTAAGATAGAATGATCAGGGTAGGCTTCAATGAGAAGGTGGCATCTGCAAGAAACAAGAGGCAGATATCCAAATGGATACCTGGAAATTAATATGGTCAGCCAGCCAAAATATTTAAAACAAAGACTCTAAGGCAGAAATATTCCTACCCTACACTAGGAAGAAAGAAGGGGATAGTACAGTTTGAGTGAAGTCACAGGGAGCATACAGGAGATGAAGTCAGAGAGAGTGTGAGACTCAGGTCACTTAGGCCTTTGAGAAAACTGTGAAGCCGTTAGTTTTACATTGAGTAAAATAAGAAATTAGTGATAAAGTTTGAGTTGGGGCATGATATGGTCTGATTAGTTTAAAAAAAAAATGTTTCACTTTGGCTTCTCTATAGACAGTAGACCAAGGCAGAAGTAAAGAGGAAACAAAGGTGTTGAAAGCAGGCTGCCAGCTAAGAGATGGCAGAAGTTATTCAAGAGAGATATGATATCTAAAAACAGGAGAGAAGCAGAGGCATTGATGAGAAGTATTTTAACTATAGTAAAAGGCAGATGAAAAATATAGTATTTACAGGTTACAAAACCAGCCAATATGTGCATGCACAGTTTCTGAAGTGCGGATTTCAGGACTTGAGTATTTGTGGATTTTGGTATGGGGGTTGGGGACCTGGAGCTGATGCGCCATGTACACTGAGGGGGACTGTAGTGAAAATACTTCTCATCAATGCCTCTGCTCCATCCTCTTATAACACAAAAGCAAACAAAAAAATCAAATAATTTAAAATGAGCAAACAACTTGAATAGACATTTCTTCAAAGATGATATAAAAATGGTCAACAAGCATATGAAAAAAATGCTCAAGATCACTATTCATCAAAGAATTGCAAAACAAACCCACAATGAGATATCACCTCACAGCCATCAGCATGGTACTGCAAACAAATAAGCAAACAAATATGGAAACTGCTTTCTCAGAAGTTTTATCAAAGATGGGTAGAAATTGGAATTTTTGTGCATTGTTGGTGAGATTTTGAAGTGTCACAATCATTGTGGGAAAAAATCATGAATGTTCTTCTAAAAACTAAAAATAGAATTACCATATAATCTAGTAATTCCACCAGTGAGTATATATCAAAAAGAAGTAAAAGCAGGGTCTCAAAAGATATTTGAACACCTATGTTCATAGAAGCATTATTCACTATAGCCAAGATGTAGAAGCAGCACACATGCTTGTAAACAGATGAATGGATAAACAAAATAAAGTATATACGTACAATGAAATATTATTCTACCTTAAAAAGTAGGGAAATGATGTAACATGCTACAACATGAATGAATCTTCAGAACGTATGCTAAATGAAATTAGTCAGCCACACAAAAACAAATATGGATCATTTCAATTATATAAAGTATCTAAAGTAGTCAAATTTATAGAAAAACAAAGTAGAATAGTCGTTACTAGGGTTGGCAGAAGGGGAAAAGAAGGCTGTTTAATCGTTATAGAGTTTAATGATTACAGAGTTCCATATTTGCAAGATGAAAAGGTTTTAGATATCTGTTTCACAACAGTGTAAATACAATTAAAAATGGTTCAGATGGCAAAAAGAAGGCAGAAAGGGAGCTAATATATGAAACATAGGCAAAAGTCTATGTATATTTCCTACATAAAAACAACTATAGAAAATATAATGGAAGTAAAGAGGTCATATTCAATAGCAGCAAAGTAAGATCAACTGTCTAGGCAAAATCTTAAAAAAATGTACAGGATCTAAATAAAAATGCAGTGAAAGACTTACAAGAATGCTTGAACAGAAAAGCACATATTTCTCTTCACTCTGTAATATAAAGGTATCAGTTTTCCATAAAGTCATACTAAATGTTTTGCAGCAGCAATAAAAACACCAAAAGTATTTTTGTTTGCAGCCAAAAATGATAATAATAGGATTTACTTGAAATATCTAGCAAGAATGGTCAGGAAATTCTTCAAAAGGAGAATAATAGGTAAGAAATAACCCTCTAAGATATAATGTTTATAGGTGTAGAAACAAAGATAACTGGATACTTGCATTTAAATATACTGAGAAATGAAGGAAATAGCACAACCAGAAACAGATGCCCAACTAAGAATTTAGTGTATGAAAAATTTAGTGTATTTCCTGAAGAAATTCCTTTAGAATAAATGGAATTGAGAAGGACAAACACGGTGGCTCTCACCTGTAATCCCAGCACTTTGGGAGGTGGACAAATCACTTGAGCCCAGGAGTTATAGACTACCCTGAGCAACATGGTGAAACCCTGTCTCTACAAAAAATACAACAATTAGCCAGGTGTGGTGGCACACAGCTATAGTCCTAGTTACTTGGGAGGCTGAGGCTGGAGGGTCACTAGAGTTTAGGAGGTGGAGGTTGCAGTTTGCTGAGATCAGCCTCAGCAACAGAGGGAGACCCTATCTCAAAAACAAAACCAAACAAACAACAAACAAACAAAAATATAGAATTGAGAAAACCTGCTAACCATCAGGAAAAAATAAAACATAAAAATAAATTTCAAATTCTATATCACCCCTGAAAACATAACAAACTCAGCATTAAACAAATACAGATAAAAATGAATTTGTAAGAACATTATAATTGTATTTGAAGAATGTGCTTTGTTAGCATGAGCAAATATTTTCTAAGTATAGTGCAAAATTAAGGTGTCATAAAATCAGTGCAGATTAGTTGGACTACACAATTTTTAAAGTAACATTTGATAATCATTTCATTTTGAGGATTGTATCCAACAGATATTTTTACACTTTAACACAAAGACATTTGAATAGGGATATTTATATCAATAATCTTTGTGGTAATAAAAGATTAAAAACAACATAAATCATTGAGAGATCATTTGTTAAATACATTATTTTCAGGCTATGTTTTATTGTATTATTATGGGTATTGAAGAGATAAAACAGTTCTATATAAACAGATATCAATGACAACCAATTTGTATTAGAATAAAGCAAGTTGCAACAGAGTGTATATATTACAAAACCACTTAGATATTCAGAGATATATCTGAAATTATAATAGGACACTAGTAGCTGGATATTTCTGAGAAAAGATTGAAAATCCTTAAAGATAATATTGAGGGGAGGCACATTACCTATTAATTGTTTGCATTATTTGAATTTTCTTGGTTATATTATTTGAATAATCCCTACTAATAAAAAACAAGTATAAGGTCTTAATGATGGAAGATGCATTACAGGGAAAACTCCTGTCTATGTATTTTGTTGGTTTTCACTGTATGCTTTTTAATCCTTGAAGTATGAACACTATCTGTGTATAGATGAGTTTTTTCACCAGCTAACTCTACTAGCGTTTCCCCGGAAATACAGTGTAAACTGCTTGTGAGAGGAAGAGAACAACCTAATGACTCTAAATAGTGTAAAAAATATGTCATGCATGGATTACTACTTTTTTTTTCACCTGTACTCTTGTCTTTAAGTATTATGGAGGAGAAATTCTTTCATTCATTTTCCAAGTACTTATTGCGAGATTGTATGAGCTAGTTACTGTTCCAGGTACTTGAGATACATCAGTGAATAAAACAGGCCCAAATCACTGCCTCACACCTTGCGGGAGCTGCAATCATCCCTTACAAGTGGTCACTTTTATCACCTGCCAGAAGCATAACTCTCAATATTCTTGAAGGACTATATGAAGTACTGGGAATCAATGCACTAGAAATCATGAGTGCATAATTTATTGGGCTAACATGTTGATAAAAGTGGATTAGCTGAAAGATGATATTCAGAAAGACATTTTGGCTGACCACATTTGATGTATGATACATTATGTCAACAAATTAAAATCAAACCATTTTTCAAAGTACAACCTAACAGACATTAAATAATTACATTTTATTTCTGCATAAATCTTCACAGGTTTAAAATACTTTCATATATTACTGTCATGTTTTCCTAACAACCAGATTATAGGAGGGAATCAGGGCAAGTATTTTTAGCCCCATTTTGTAGATGGAAATACGAGCCTCATAAATGTTGTGAATTTTCAAAGGTTAATTGGCTGGTAAGTGGCAGATCTTAAACTAGTTCCCAGGTTTTAAAAATCTTAGTTCACTTTTCAGCAATACACTTTTCCTTTAAAATACAGGAAAACTCCTATAGCACTCCAACACAGGAACAATTCCTTAGGCCATAAAGTTTCACTGACAGTACAGAGGTGATAGATGCCACTAGACCATGTTAAATCACAGAATGGCAATCTTAAAATCTACCTATGTAATGTTACTAAGAACATCGAAGATGCAAATATTTTGCACTCACATAACAGTAAAAGAAAGTACTCTTCCACAGTTTCATAGGTGAATGAAAGAGTGAATAATGTTAGCTTCTATTCTTTTGAATGTTTGTTTGCTTTTATATAAAATATAACTTCAAGAATTTTAATGAAAAATGTAATGTTTAAAATAATCTTTTAGAAACAATGTCAGGTAGAGAACATTACTTATTCATATTTAGCAGATAGTATCGAAACGGAATTGACAAACACAACATAGTTTCTACTAAAGTATTTAGAAAGACTTGACTAGTCATTAAATATAGTCTGAAAATACTCTAGAAAATACAATGGAATTGTAACTGATGTATTTTCTATATGACTAGCATCACAAATCCATTTGAGAATCAGATACGGTGGTTTCCCAACACTCTTCCAAAATAGTGACAGTGAAAGCATCATCTTGGAAAACGTAATTATAAAATGACATATTCAATGTGACAACAGAGGTAGTCAGTGCCATACATATCTGACAATGCACTGTGCAAATCACAAACACCCTTACTGATTGGTGACCAAGGTAGGGCACAGACTGCACAAAACCTGGTCTCTCAAGAGAGTCTTTGGTGTGGTTGTCATACTCTCTGTCTTGATAGTTCCTTCCATCTATTTCCTGTACATAAAATCATCATTTAGAGACTGCACATTTCAAGCAATTACCAAATGGTTCTCTGATTAATCCATGTGGCTGAGAATACACCTTCAATATGTTTTTGCAAAGAGAGACACTTGACTGAAAGAAGGATTAGGGGCTCAAATTTAACCTGAGTCCAAAACAAGTTATCACCCCCACTCCACCACCACACGCACACACATGATTGCGCCTTCAGCTTGTCAACCTGGAGAAAAGGGCTTCTTCTTTTTTAAAATTTTCAGTGTTAAAAATATCTTTTTTTTTTTTGGTAAGTTATACAAAAGCAGTGGTTTCTTTTAGTTGCAGTTCTGGTTGAGATGTTGATAAAATTGAAAACCAATAAAAATATTTAGAGATAGTTTTTAAAAATCTTCACCATACTCTTGCAGAGCCAGTTTTATAGTAAGAAACAAAAATTACTTCAAATTATATAAAAACTGAACACGTGCCACAGGAAATTGTTATGGTAAGCCAAGTAGGGGCAGTGCCAAAAATTACAACTGATCTAAATACAGTCCATATTGTCCTAGAAGCCTGGACTTACATAAATTTAGCTTTGTTAGAGCTAACAATATCTAGTTCAGGTATGCAAGCTAACCTAATTGTAGAGAAAACACCGACTTTGTTAACCAGAATCATGTGGAAACATCCAGTAACACATAAACATGGGTTAAAACCACGCAACTAGGCTTATTTTGGGATTGTTTCCCTTATAAGAAAAAGAGAGAAAATCGCACAGACTGTTGGCTTCTGTGTCAAAACCTGTATTATTTGAATGAAAACTGAGAAATATTAAAGAACTAGGAAGGGGAAGAGCATAGAGAATATGTCCAAGGAAGGATGGTATAGTATGATGAAAAAGGTGTGTGCTTGGGAGCCTGGAGAACAGGTTTAGTCTCTGGCTCAGCCAACAGTGATTTGCCTGTGGTGTCTCTGGTTCTCTAGGTTTGAGTGCCTTGACCACACAGTAAAGAGGCTAGATGAGACATCTTGTAAAAATTTCTAATTCTGGGGATCTAGGACTTGATGAAATTGGCAATTATCACAGCAATGGTGGCAGCCCTGGCTGTCTCAGAAGGTTAAATGTGGAAATGAGCAGCCATACTCACAGATAAGACAGAATTTGTCTTTCTCCCTCTTCCCTGTTTATCAAAAGCCCTTGGAAGAATAAGCTGCCTCTATAGTGCAAGGAGTATTGAAATCAGAGAGAACACAAGCTTGAAAATCAGAGAAGACTGAGTTTGAACATGGCCTTTCCATTCACTATGATTTTGTATAAGTCAAATTATTCAACATTTCAAAGCCCCAGTTTTTTCATGGATAATAGGAGTATAATACTCCATCTTCTGTAATTGCTGGACTTGGCTGGACAGCGTTGGCCAATACAAGCTTTTCATTCTGCTCTAATAGAAAGCAAGCTTCTTGAGGTCAGAGATTAATGTAAAGATCTATGAAGCTCTAAGGCATTGACCAGTAATTGACAGTCTGTAGTTGCTTTATGAGTGTTATGTTCATCGAGTAATCAATTATATAATTAGTAGCAAGTGACCCAAGGACAGACTGTTATCAGAGTTGTTTTCTAAGGACAGCTGATGCAATCAGAATCTCTTTTGGATGGCATGCAACACAATTGACATCAGTTCTGCATAATACTTACAGCAATGGCCAAACGTTGAGGATTGTAGTGATCACCTTGACCATAAAGTGATGTTTAAATTATGCTCAGGTGTTCTGTTTTAGAGCCAGGGGAAAAGTTGCATATTTTAAAACCGTGTCCTTTTTAAAGCACAAGGACAAACACTAGTGATTAAAATATTAACTCCTATTTGGAAAATTTAGCTCTCTGATTTTCTCTTTTATGAAACATTCCAAAAACAGAGGCTTACAATTCTGTAATAGAAAATGTTTAACAAATCTTATTGACAAGCAGCAACTGCTACAAAATAAGAATAGAAAATAGACATGGCATTTGTAAATTTGTTATTTATCTATTTGTGCTTAGCCATCAAGTAAGATATGTAAAGGTTACTCTTAATTTATAGATTGGTCTATTCAAATGAGAATGGTCAAATATTCTATACTTCAAATTGAAAAGCATTTGGCCTATTAAATTACAAATATGAACTTAAAGATTAATTGAATAAGATCTATAGTACAAAGAATTCATTAGAAATTACCTGTGAGACCTACACATTATGGAAATACTGCTGGGGTGATTGGATTGGGAGGACTTGTTTGTGCATATGTTGATGTGAATATGAGTTTGTCTTGTAGTTGCTTTATCTATTTCAAGAGAGAAATAATTTGAATACACTTAAATAAATTTTATTTGCTAAGATGTTAACATCTTATTGACTTTAACTGTCCAAATTGTTCACTCAACTATTTTAAATGTGGGAGAGTTGGACAGATATTGGTTAGGCAAACAGTAATTTAGACTATTTCTACAATTTTAAAGTTTTTTTGTTAATTTTATTCAAACCGAACTTCAGTGATTTCTTTTTCAAACTTTTACTTTTGATATAGTAAGTTCCACTTTACTTCTTACATCTAGTTAATAATGTGATTTCATTTTTCTAATAGAAATAATCATATATCATGTTTTATTTGATTTTGAGGTTTGTATGATTCCTCAGAATTGGGAAATTATAAGTTCTAAGATTAGTTTTTCTACCAATCCTCTTATGCAAGCCTCATATGTTTGAATGTGAGTTAATTCTTCATGATCTATTCTTCATTGCCTCATTCCTTGTAGTAGGGGAGAGTGAATCTATGTATCTAGATAAAAGTGATGTTTTATTGAGATGGTTGTATAACGTCATCTATCACCTTGACCAAACTGACTTTTACAGAACACTGAACCCAACCACAGCAGAATAAGCATTCCTTTCCCATTCATGCACGCAAAACATTCTCCAAGATAGATTGTATGTTGATAAATAAATCTAAATAAACTTAAAAGAATTCAAGTCCTGCAAAATGTGTTCTGTGACCAAAACAGAATTATATTAGAAATTAATAGCAGTAAAATATCTAGAAAATTTCCAAAAGTTTGGAAATTTAACAGTGTGCCTCTAAATAACACATAAGTCAAATAAACATTATTAAGTGTACTATTTAAATTGAATATTTTTAAAAAACTAGAGTGAGAAAACAAAAACTATTAACATCAAGAATGAAATAAAAGACATGAGTATAAATTCCACAGATGGAAAGAGAGTAATAGAAAATATCAAGAAAATATTTATGCCAATTAATTTGATAGCTCTAATGTAATGGAGAAACATCTTGAGAAAAAAGTTTGCCAAAATTATTATAAGCAGAAATAAATACCCTAAATATTATATCTTTTAAAAATGAAGAAATTGTCAAACACCTCCACCCACACACACACAAAAACATATCCAGGAATCAGATCCCTTAATAAGGAAATTCCATCATTTATTTCTAGGAGAAGTAATACAAATCATAAGGAAGTTTCCTTCAAAGATAGAAAAGAAGCAATATTTTCCAACTCAGTTGATTGGGACAGTATAATTCTGATATAAAAATCTAATAAAATGTTACAATATATGAAAAAAACCAAAAATGATCTTCATGAACATAGATGCAAAATATTAGCAAATTGATTCAACCATATGTAAAATGTAATATATCATGATTAAGTGGGGCTAATCATGATTTAATCAAAGAATGCAAGGTTGGTTTAACATTTTAAAATTAATTATTGTAATTTATGATGTATAACTATGATAAAATACATGTAGAGAATGAAAAATATCAACATCTATTTATGATTAAAAAAAAGGAGAAACAACTTTAATCTCTAGGTTTTGAAGGGAAGTTTCTCAGTCTGAAAAAATAAGTTCATTTTAAAAAACCTACAGCTAACATCAGTTAATAGCAAGCATTGAATATTTCCTCCTTAAATAAAAAAGAAGACATCCAGCATAACTTTGTATACCAATACTAATATCTGGGGAAAACTCCAACTACACGGAGTCCAGCAAAGATCACCAAAATGCCAGCCATCTAGAACTAAAGTCCAAGTACTTTTGTCCACTGCATCTTGGCATCCAAGTCACTGAGTAAAACACAACACAGCACTGGATGGAACAAGCTTTTACTCATGTAGAGGACAGAGTAAGATTAGCTCCAGTAATGTGCATTGGTCTCCCATGACTGCTGATGTAGAGCAATTAGCTTAGTCACACCTCCATGCCACATAAAAAGACCCCTTCTTCTCTCACATGGAGTCTGGAATACTGAAAGCTAAAGGCATGACTGAGGGCCATTTTTCCACACAGTTAAGCAGAACAAAGCCTCCTTTCAAGATATTCATACTTGAAAGATAAGCCAGGCCCAGGCTGTGTAGTCTCTTTATCTCTTGGTAAGAAAGTATTCCAGGCCCAAGACCCATTCATATGTAACTTAGTGAGGTTCAAAATACTGCAGCCATGGAATTGCCTCTCTCAACAGAAGACAAAGATGTTTGCCAGGTACTTACCTCTTCTAGTCAACTTTGTACCCAAAACTCTAGCAAAGAGTAATTAGACAAGAAAAATAATTTTTAAAAAGCATAAATGAAGAGAGATAAAAAAAAGCTGCAGTTATGTATTAGAAAATAATTTGGGATATACAAAATAACAATAAAATTAGGAAAGTTTAAGATATAAGATTAACATAAAATTAATTTTATTTTAATATTTGATCAATAAATGTTTGTTATATAAAACTAAAATAACACTAAAGAATATATCTAAAGAAAATGTTTAATATCTCTATTCTGAAAAGTACAAAACATTTGTAAAATAAATGAAATAAGATATAATGACAGGAGAGATACATCATGTTCATGGATTGCAAGCCTCAATATTTTTTTTTCCTACCAATAATTCTACCAAATAATTCTACCAATTATTATTTTTTTTAAAGAAAGGAAAAAGAAAGAAGAAAGAGAGAAAGAAAGAAAAAAAAAGAATAAAAATAGAATGAAGGAGAGGAAGAGGAAGAGGGAGAGAGAACAGGCGTGTTGCTTTATTGCCCGGGCTAGAATGCAGTCTAAAAATGGGTATGAGACATGCTTCTTCTGATCTTTGCTGCTTTAAAGCCTATCTTCACAGAGGCAAAAATTACAACTCCTGCTTTTTATTTATTTATTTATTTTTGCTCTCCATTTGGTTGGAAAATCTTTCTCCATCCCTTTGTTTTGAGTCTTTGTGTATCCTTGCATGTGAGATGGGTCTGGATGCAGCATACTGATGGATTTTGGCTTTTTTTTTTTTTTGCACATCTGTGTCTTTGGATTGGGGGATTTATTCGATTTAAATTTAGAATTAATAATAATAGCCCAGGTGCGGTGGCTCAAGCCTGTAATCCTAGCACTTTGGGAGGCCGAGGCGGGTGGATCATGAGGTCAAGAGATAGAGGCCATCCTGGTCAACATGGTGAAACCCTGTCTCTACTAAAAATACAAAACATTAACTGGGCATGGTGGCACGTGCCTGTAATCCCAGCTACTCGGGAGGCTGAGGCAGGAGAATTGCCTGAACCCAGGAGGCGGAGGTTGCGGTGAGCCGAGATCGCGCCATTGTACTCCAGCCTGGGTAACAAGAGTGAAGCTCCGTCTCAAAAAAAAATAATAATAATAATAATAATATATGTGAGTTTAATACTGCCATTTAATGTTAGCTGGCTGTTTTGTCCATTAGTTGATGTAAATTCTTGATTATATTGATGCCCTTTACTTTTTGGTATTTTTTAGAAAGGCTGATACTGGTTGTTCCTTTCTGTATGTAGTGGTTCTTTCAGAAGCTCTTATACAGCAGGCCTGGTAGTGATGAAATCTCTGAGTGCTTGCTTGTTCACAAAAGATTTTATTTTTCCTTCGCTTATGAAGATTAGTTTGGCTGGATGTAAAATCCTGGGTTGAAAGTTCTTTTCTTTAAGGATGTTGAATATTGGCCCCCACTCTCTTCTGGCTTGTAGGGTTTCGGCTGAGAGACCTGCTGTGAGTCTGGTAGGCTTCCCTTTAAGGGTAATCTGACTTTTCCCTCTGGCTGCCCTCAGTATTTTCTCCTTCATTTCAACCCTGGTGAATCTGGCGATTAAGTGCCTTGAGGTTGGTCTTCTTGAGGAATATCTTTGTGGTGTTCTCTATGTATTACCTGGAGTTGAATATTGTCCTGCCTTGCTAGGTTGGGAAAGTTTTCCTGAATAATATCCTGAAGCGTATTTTCCAGCTTGGATTGATTCTCTTCGTCACATTCAGGTACACCTATCAAATGTAGATTAGGTCTTTTCACATAGTCCCATATTTTTGGAGACTTTGCTCATTCCTTTTTATCCTTTTTTCTCTAATCTTGTCTTCTCGTTTTATTTCATTAAGTTGGTCTTTGACCTCTGATATATTTTCTTCTGCTTGATCAATTTGGCTGTTAAAACTTGTGCATACTTCGTGAAGTTCTTGTGTTGTTTTTCTGCTCCATTAATTCACTTATATTCCTCTCTAAATTGTGTATTCTTGTTAACATTTCATCAAACCTTTTTTGAAAGTTCTTAGTTTCTTTGCATTGGGTTAGAGCAAGTTCTTTTAATTCACAGAAGTTTCTTATCATCCACATTTTGAAACCTGCTTCTGTTAATGGAACACACTCTTTCTCCATCAGGCCTTGTTCCATTGCTGATGAGGAAATGTGATCCCCTGTAGAAGGAGAGGTGTTCTGATTTTGGGTTTCTCAGCCTTTTTAGGCTGGTTTCTTCCCTTCTTTATAGATTTATCCATCTGTGGTCTTTATAATTACTGTCTTTATAATTGGGTTTCTGAGTGGACATCCAACTTGTTGATTCCCAGCACTAAAATCTGAGCAACCCACTGCACCGGCCAAAACAGCAGTGTTAAGATTGATGGTGTTTTTCTGACTCTGCACCAAGAACCGCTGCACCAAGGCAGCAGCAAAACCACCTCGCCGGCCACAAGAGTCACGCTGGCGGCCTGTGGGGCTCTTACGCTGGGAATCTCCTAGTGTGTGAGTAACAAAAATTTGTCTGAAAGTGTGGCGTCCTCTCGTTCTCTGTGCTTTCACTGGGAGCTACAATCCCAAGCTGCTAGTGATCAGCCATCTTGGATCTCTCCCCCAAGCCTCAATATTTTTAAATATTCTTTCTCCCTTCTTTGATGTATAAATTCAATGCATTGATAGCCAAAATTCCAGTAGTCTTTTAAAGACAAAATTGATAAGCTTATTCTAATATTGATACAGAAATACAAAGTATGCAAAAAAAATCAATCTTGACATTTGAAACACAAAGGCAGAAATAGGGGATTTACGCCTTCTGATTTCCAGACTTACTATGAATCTACTAAAACAAATAGTGCTTTATTGGTCTAAGGATAAACACATGGATCAATGTAACAGAACAGAGAGCCTCAACCCACACATAGTAGTCACTGCCTGTGTGTGGAAAAATATTGTTGGAACAACTGGATATTTCTGTTCAAAAACAAAAATTGAAAAGATTCTCAACTCTTTCTTTATCCTATAATAAAAATTAATTTGAAATGGCTCACACCTAAGCATAAAAGCTACAGGAAAACAACAAACTGTCTTCATAATCATAGTAAGGTATTTCTTATGCATAAGACAAAAGTATTAATCCTAAAAAAATGCCTTTGTCACAACTAGTAATTTCTGCTTATGAAATATACCATTAAGAAAAAGAATCTGCAAACCACAAACTTAAAATATATGCATTTAGGATATATAAAGAAAGAATTTCAACAGTGCAATATTGAAAAGGTAACCAAATTCAAGGCAACTGAATTGAAAAGAACTGAGAAAATATGTCCAATATACACATCAAAAGCTGCACAACATTATTACTCATTAGAAAAATCTAAATTAAAGCTGTTGAGGTTCAGAAATATTACTGCAAAATTAACAGTTTTTTTTTTGTTTGTTTAACCTTCTTCAGCCCTCCTGTCTCTGGCCCCTCATTGTCCCCTGAGGCTAGTCATGGAAACTAGCATCTGTCTTCCCTAAGGTAAGTTAATATAAATCAGAACCACTTTCCCTAAAGTCAGTCATAAAAACTAAAAATATTACTCTAACTTTCCCCCCACCTTTTTGTATAAAAACATAAAGCTATGTTCTGACCTACCTTGTATGACCGTAGGTTGTAAGACCCCTATTATAGAGAGGATCCTGCCCCATACCCAGAAAGAAGGAAGGCTGTTCAGAGAGGCAAAAAAGAATCTAGACAGATAGGATTCACTAGGTTTTGTTTCACTCAGTCTTTCAATATTAGTTCCTATCTTTTTAGCCTAATCATATTTCCACATGGCTGTCCACATTTTGTTGAACCTAAACATAAAAATGGACAATCTCCCCTGTCCCTTTGGGTCTTCATTCCAAAAGCTCCCATGTCACCTAAAACTATGATCAAATAAATTTGTATGCCTCATCTACGATGAATCTGCCTTTTGTAAGATCATTTTCAGCAAACCCTCAGAGGGTAAAGGGGAAATTTTTCATGGACCCTACAAACCCAAGATGAGATACCAGGTTTCACCTGCTAGAATGACTAATATCAAAAATATTCACAATGCTGACAAGAAATTAAAGCAATTGGAGCTCTCATACATTGCTGATAAGTGTGTTAATGAACAAGAATTTTAGAGAACTCTTCAGCATTTTTAATAAAATTATAAATACCTCCACATTATGAAACAATTCCACTTCAGGGTATTTAACCTATTGTGTTAATCTGTTCTCATGCTGCTACTAAAGACACACTCAAAACTGGGTAATTTACAAAGAAAAGAAATTTAACTGATGCACAGTTCCACATGGCTGGGGAGGCCTCGCAATCATGGAGGAAGGCAAAAAAGGAAGAAAGCCACATCTTATATGGCCCAGGCAAAGAGAGCTTGTATGGGGAAACACCCTTTATAAAAACATCAGATCTCTTGAGACTTATTCACTACGTCACGAACAGCATGATTCAATTATCTCCCACCTGGCTCCTCCTATGAGACATGGGAATTGTGACAGCTACAATACAAGATGAGATTTGGGAGGGGCCACAGCCAAACCATATCACATATGTCCGCAAAAAATTGTACATAATGTTTATAGCAGCCTTATGTATTATTGCCCCAATTTGGAATGACCCAAATATCCATCAGGAGAAGAGCCGATAAACACATTGTTGTGTGCTTATACAATGAAATGCTTGTTGGTAACAAATTGGAATAAAGTAATGATATATCCAACAACATGGTGAATATCTAAAACACGCTTTGCCAAAGAAACCAAGCACACACAAAAAATACGATCTCTGTGATTCTGTTGTATAAAAAACAAGAAGCAAAAATATTAAAAGGATTATAAATTCAGAAAGTAGTTACTTCACAGAGCAAGGGCATTTGTTTAGAAGGGATATGAGGGAACTTTGTGTGGTGGTAGATATGTTCCATATCTTGATTGTGGTTGTTGTTACATGCAGACATACAAATTGTGAAAACTCATCAAACTGAAAACTATATACATTTTGTATGTAAATTATATCTCAACTTAAAAACTATATATCAAATAAAAATATGTGTTGATTCTTGGTTACCTTTAGCATAAATTTAAAATACTTTTCAACCCATATAAGGTTTTATATAATTCATGTATTTCATTTAGTCTTCCTTGTCACCTGTTTCTCCACTTGCATGTGCTTTACAACTTCTAGTGATTTCCATGAACCCTTCAAAACCAAGATGAGATAACCTCTATTGCATATAAAACTCCCCAATGTGGCATGCTTCTCAAATGTTCATACTATTACACATGATTCTTCTTTCCTCTGGAACTTCTTGCATCTATAACTTTTATTAAATATGTTTTAATTATTTTTCAGAATTCAGCGTATTTGTCTGAGGTGCCTTGCCTAAACTTGCCAGGTCAGTTTAGATGCACCTACTAATTCAAAATTAGGTAATCTGGCTCAATTTCCATAGGATAATTAATATTCAAGAATAAAGATTTTCTATTTTCTACATATAGTGCAAAGTTAATGAATAATCAATCTGCTTAACTTCCATTTTAAGCAGATTGCTGAATATCCATTTAATGTGTCTCATTAATTAAATTAATTCAGAGCTCCTTCTTTTCTAGTACATGTGCTTTTGTGCATAGCATCAATGAATATAGTCATTACCACAATGTAATGCCATGCCAAGTTTGTTTGAAAACATGTTTGTCAACAAAAAAGACAGAAAGATAATGTATGAAAAATTCCCCAGAATTTCCTGCCAGCAGCCATCAATGTAGAAATCAAAACAGCAGCTTTTGCCATTAACATCATCCAGTAATGTGTTTAATTTCACCTATGTCTAAATGGTATGTGCCATCTTCTAAAACGTGTTTTTGTCTCAAACTTGAAATGTCAGAGACACTGCACAGCACACCCTTTGTTTTTAAATACAAATCTACACACATATAATTATGTATTTCTCTAGCTGCATCTCTATGCCTCAATTATTTTTTCCAATTATTTCTTGTATACAAAGCAGAGTTTAAAGCCGACCTTAACTTAGATGATACTCTCTAAATAATATCTTTTCTGACTTTTCTTCAATTTACCAATTCAACAGACATCTATTGGGTTTTTAATTACTTCAGGGTAGGAAACTAAACATGAACAAGAATTTTCTCATGGCATACGTATATAATGAAACTGTTAAATAAAATAAATAAATGTATTTACAAAATAAATGCTAAATATATAGTGCTTAAATAGGGAAAAGAGGCATTCAAAGGAGAAATCACTTTGTTTAGTGGACAGGGTAAATATGGTCATAGAGAAGTAAAAAGAGCCTCTTACTCAAATTTTTCTTTGGAATGTCAACTAACACAAAATTTGTGCTTTAAGTTTAGTCTTCCATGACAATTGATATACTTCTTGGTAAAATAGTCATTTCAAAAATGTTTATAATTTTGTTTGGGGTAGAAGAACTAAAAATACTGAGAGAAAGTTATTCATTGAAAGGCTTCTTCAACAAGCCAAATAAAACACAAAGGATCATTTTAGAAGTTCCCTAGCGTCCCTTTATAGACGTGTGTATAAATTGGGAAATTGCAGAGGAAGAAGCATATATTCCAAGTGCCATATTACGTGGAATGTTTACTTTCTTGGTTTCTAAATTTGGTTTCTCCTTAGTAGATATTAGAATTCAACATCGCAGGATAAATATGTGTGTTAGTCCATTTTCACATTGCTGATCAACCTATAACCAAGACTGGGCAATTTACAAAAGAAAGAGGTTTGGTGGACTCACAGTTCTACGTGGCTGGGGAGGCCTCACAATCATGGTGGAAGGTGAAAGGCATGTCTCACGTGGTGGCAGACAAGAGGAGAGAGCTTGTACAGGGAAACTCCCCTTTATAAAACAATCAGATCTCATGAGACTTACATACTATCAGGAAAATAACAAGAGAAAGACCCCCCTCCCCCGCCATGATTCAATTACCTTCTACCGGGTCCTTCCCACAACAGTGGAAATGGTGGGAACCTAAATTTAAGATGAGAGTCTGGTAGGGACACAGCCAAACTATATCAATATGTCACACATTTTTATGACTACTGATAAGACTTTTAAAACTAAAATCCATCATCTATTTAAAAGGGATTTTAAAATAAGAACTATGTCCCATTTATTTTTGATTCATTAGGAAAATATAATTAAATGCTTACCTGGCAACTGGTGTGTACCTAATGAAATAATTTTGTTTTCTTAATTTAAAAAGATATTTACATAAAAACTAAAGAAGGTATGTTTTTCCTTGTTCTAATTAACAGTGTTATATCTTAAATTTTTACAACAAAAAAGACAAAAATTATTGTGTTACAGGCCAGCTCTTTTTTAAAAAACAATACCAATGTTGAAGTCTCTTAAAAAGTATTTTATTCCTATACCATCCTTTTCTATTTTTTCATGCTAAGTACACTCCACTCAAGCCACTAGTTGCTTCCATTCTTCCAAAATATGTAGATCTTCCTTTCTTGTTTAAAACTGAATAAAATTAAGTGAAAGTTTAAATAATTTTTCCAACTTTATACTAAATAAATTATGTATGTAAATTATATCTCAATTTAAAAAATGTATATCAGATAATAAAATCTGTATATCAAACTGTTCATCAACTATTTTTGTTTCTTCTTAAAAGATTAAAGACAGGCAAGATGTAAGCATTAACTCCAGTTTCTGTAACATACTTTCAGTGGTCCATCATCACCATGTGTAAAATCACAGCATGCAATACCATTTCAATCCCACAGCCTTGATCTACTGGATTTGTAATACTTAGTTCGTGGGCTATGTTTCAGGAAGATTTTGATGGCTCAGAGTTATGTTATTATTTTCTTTAGTACCAGTGTTACAGCTCTTTTACTTCTGTAGCTTGGTGAGTTGTGAGTTCTTTTCCCATGACTGAGAATAATGAGGTATGTGGACACGAGAGAGTGAGTAAGGCAGAACAGAATTTGTTGAGCAACAGAAAAGCTCTCGGCAGTGAGAGGGTACCCAAAAGTGGGTTGCCGACCATGAGGTTGATTACAGGAGTTTTTATGAGCTTGGAATGAGGAAGTGTGTGTTGATTGGCCTGTGTGTAGGCTTGGAAGAAGCACCATTCAGAAAGCAGCACGATAGTGTAAAAGACCAACTGAGGGAGGGTACGTATATGTAAAATAGATAAAGAAAGTATAAGAACTAATTGAAAGGGAGCACACCAAATGGGAACGGGAGTTCTCAGTCCGGTCCATGGATTTTAGCTGGAATTTGTAGCTTGGTTTTCAGGTTTTAGACTATCTTTGGCTTGAAAGTTGAGTTTCACTGAGGACCCATCTCTGTCTGCCTAAGAATTTGTCTGCTTCCTATGACTATCATCAGTTCTTATTATAAGAAGCATGCACTTTACTAATCTCCCTTTGAGAGTCTTTGCACCTCACTCCCCTTAGGGAATAATATTTTAGCTTATTTCTTATAAGGCATAGTAAAATTCAAAGAGTTCTTCATTTTTCCCAATTAAAAATTAAAGCCACCTTACTTTTAGGATGGGGATATTTTCCTAAGAGAAATATATGTTGTCTTTAAATTGAAACATCCTAGAGTGCTTGGAAAGTCATTAAGGAAAACCATGTGTAGCTCTGTATTATGAACACTGTGTCTTATGATAAATTTCCATCTGTGTGTTTTTTTTTTATTTTAAATCAGTTAAATATAGCTGTCTTTGTGTTTCTGACTTTTTGAATCTTCAGAGGCTGTAATTTAGAGTTTCAGATAAGCTTTTAATGTACTTAATTTCATTAGTAATCTAAATTTTTTTCTGACTTTTTCAATAACAATGTAATGATGGGGGTCATGGAACACAGCTCTACTTAGCCTCCCTCTAAGAGGTTTGAAGAAATTGCTTGAAAATTAATACTTAGTATAATAACTATGATGCAACCATATATACATTATCTATTAATACAATTTGACAACCTTTCACTGTTTCTATGATTACTTGTGACTTATATAGCCATATATTCAAAATACAAATAGCTATTTCGGGGATAAGGAATCAAAATCTAAGAATAGTGTGTCTAGAAAAACTCATTTATTTTTAGTTGAAATTAGAGAATGCTGCAATTGTCTCACTCCTTTTTATTTTATAGACACATATATTTAATTTTTGAGCAATATAAGACAGGTTTTCATGCACATATTTTTATACTATTTAAAGCATACTACATAGCAAAGTTTCTCTGTTTACAATTATTTTACATTTAAACATAAATATAGCATTACTGGAAATTTTTGTTAAGCCCAGGTATGTATTTTTAGTAACATTTTATTTTGTAAAACTTTAAAAATAATTTCATTTCTCCATAATTATATAACTGTGTTATATAACTGTATTATTTATAATACAGACCACATATTATAAATCTGTATTATAAATACAGACCACATATTATAAATCTTGTTTATAGAGACTACTTAGCTTTGTAGGACATGTCATCACAATGGAAGGAAGTATAATCTTCAGAGTCAAGTAAATTGTTCAAATTTTATCTCTGGCTATTTCTACTATCTCTTAATTTCCCTAAGTCTGAGAATTCTTCACTTATAAAGCTTGAAGATTTGGATAATTCATATGCCTGTACTATTGAATGATCATATTGCATCAACATTACAATAGTTAAATGCATGATCTTTGACTTGTTAAATGTATGATCCTGGACTCAGGCTCTGAGCTTTAATTTTCTCATCTATAAAACAGGAATATAAATGTCTACCTTGCAGTGCTTTAGAGATAGTGGGAGAAAAACAAGTAACATTAATAGTCGAGCATAACACTGGTAAATTGAACGAAATATGGCCTGAGAAGGACTCTATACTTCCATATTTGAGTCCTCATGGACAAACCGTAATGTAACCTAACCTAATAGGTAGATAAGATTAAAAACCTAACTTAGGAGTATGCAGCTGTAACAATAGCTGAGTCTTGACCAATCCCAGCAGCCATACTTCAATCACTCCTATACTGCTGAATGTTAAACTATGTTCAAACAAAGCACATGCCAACCTATAACCAATTCAGCAGATCCAGACTTCACTTCTTTTTCTGCACATCACTTCTGATTTGTTCTGACCACAAGGCGTCTCGAGTCTCTCCCAATCTGCTGTGATTCCAACAGCTGCCCAATTTGTAAATTGTTCATTGCTCAATTAAACTCTTTAAATTTAATTTGGCTGAAGTTTTTCTTTTAATAGTAGAGAGAACTATTATCATAAAATATTACATATATAGTTTTCCTTAACAATAATACACTTTGAACTCCAGGAGATCAGATCCCCTCATCCATTCGGAATAGGAAGTAATCATAACTCTTTAGATTACAACTAATAATTTCACTTCATTTTTTCATTAACCCATAAACTTCATGAGGGTCTTATCCCGGAATTTCTCACATGTAGCACAGAATTTGGTTATAGTAAGGGAGTTTAATTAACTCATTTTATTTACCAATTCCTTTACCCAATAAATGCAATTCAACTTTGAAATGTTTTACTTTGATTTTGGGGAATATGCAATTTTTTTAGGGTCCCCAAGAAGATCCTCAGGCTGGATAATTTGCTAGAAGTATGTACAGGACTCAGAAACATTGTACTTATGGTTACGGTGTATACAATGAAGCGGGACAGTTTAAAATCAGCGAAGAGAAAAGGCACATAGGGAAACTCGAAGAAATCAGGTACAAGCTTTCAGTGGTGTTCCTAAGCAAAGTCACCCTGAGGCACATTCCATTCTCTTACCAACAATATGTGAAAATATGTGTGAAGTGTTGCCAACACAGGTTACCCAAGACTTGGTGTTCGGTGTTGTGTTAGACATAGTCATGTAGTTCCTACATTGGCCTCACACAGGTTTCAGTCATTTTTCACCCTCCTATTCCCCACTCCCATCTTCTCATTCCAAGTTTCCCACCCCTCCACTCTACCCCACATTGTTGGGATAAATTTATCTGGTCAAACTGGTAGAGCATGGCACAATGCCCTAGGCATACAAACATAGATATTTACCTTAAAATGCAGTGTGGCCTAAGGCTTTATTTATACAGAATCACACTTCTCAGGTAGATAGTTCCAAAGGCTGAGAGGTTACTCACAGGGCGATACAAAGGGCCAGTCTTAAAGACAAGCTTTTCTTCAGAATGTGCAGGGTTTGAGCAATTCAGGATTGCTGAGTTAATTCTTTCTTTCCCAGTAATATTTTTATAGAATGGAGAATTTTAAAATATATAAGGGAAACAATTGAAAATTATTTCTCCCATTTTTTTCATCTACCTAGTTTCCCTGAGCTTGATAAAAAATAATCTTCATTTCTGTTGTATTTTTTGTTTCAGAAGTATATGTATACATCTTCCTCTTCTATATATTGGTACCTCATTTTAATTAGCACCAAATTTTAGAAAACTTTCTATATTTGTACATAAACAAGCAACCTCCTTATTTTCTGTGACTATGTATTTTTCTGTTTTGTGATTATACCATAATTGATTTAATCCATCTTGTATTTATATATATTAAGGTAGTTTTTAATATTTTGCCTTTCAACATTTTGAAATGTTTACAAATAAAATTTCTGGGTCAGTTTTAATAGATATTTCCAAGTGAACTTCTGTAGCAGGAGCAGCCATAAGAAACAGGGCTCTGGGACACCGAATGGGGAAGGAAGGGGTTTATTACGGGAGCTGGGCGATGATTTGGCTAAACCCAGCTCGTCTAACAAAGAGAGGCTCTGCCTTTATATGGGTTTTACTCTAGATATTACGTGTGAAAGAATCTTAGGTTTACAGCCTTAGAAAATGGGTTTTGGATTTACAGCTTTAGGATCACATATGAAAGGGTTTCGGGTTTACAGTTTTAGAAAACACATATGAAAGGGTTTTGGGTTTACAGCTTTAGGAATCACATGTGAAAAGGTTTTGGTCTCCGGATGGAGGAGTAGGGTGGGGGTTTGATCTTGTTTAAGTAAAAACAGTGTCTTCTGGAGAGTTTCCCTAATACCAAGTGTGCTATTTACAGGAAGGTGATTCATGATGCGCCAGTGGCCAGCCTTTTCTTCTACTGAAATGCAGTGTGGAAATCAAGGGGGCGTTGATCCCAGATGCCTGGGTCTCGTTCCTCACTTCCATTAGAGTTTTGTTAAATTATACTTAACCAGGCTATGGTTATGACGATATTGAGTCAAAGTTTCCAAAGGAATATTTATTATAAATTTCTAAATATCAGCAACATTGTAAAGTGTAACTTTGAATCATCACATTTCAAACTTAGCAAACAAATCTTATTAAGGACAATTTAATATAGTAACAGGTATAATGCTAATGTTAGTAGAGGAGAATTAAGGGACAGTACTTGTGAAGGATTCTTCCCAGTCCGTGAGGGGCATGTTTTCAAAGGCAGGAGTTTCCTGGCCCACGCCTCCATCCAGAAGCTAAAGGTCTTTGTCTGGGTTTCCCCCAGCGGGCTACGTAGTGAAATCCTGGTGGGCTCCTTTGTCCAAAAAGACCACTGAAAGCTTTGAGAAGAGGGGGCTCTGTTGTGGACCAAGCAGCCAATCTGGTATCAGAGTCAAAGATCAACCACTCCAGAGGAAGTTTGAAAGAACTCCTCCCTTGGATGAGAACATGAATGGGGTGGGAATAACTCAAGGGTTAAAATTCAGCTGCTCTTTACCTCTACAGATTCCTTCTCTGGATCCCCTTTAATGGCAGCATGGGAGCTGTTTCTCTCTGTCTGTCTGTCTGTCTGTCCGTCTAATAAATCGCTTTCTGGAACACTCTTTGGGCCCACGATATTTATTTGAATGGCAAACTCTCTGCACCTCTGGGGCCCCTTCACCCATTCTTTGGGGGTTAGTGAGGCTAAGAACCTCTTTGAATCAGGGAACTGGGAGCATCTTTGGGACACCATCCGCTTTACACTTGGACTTTTTATGTGTTGAATTTTATAAATTTTCCTGTATCAGAAAATGAGAGCATTATTTTAGATGACTTTTTGTAATTGAGTTTCCAAATCTTGATCTCCCACTTGCCTGTATGTGAGAAAATACAGTGATAGTTGTATTCAGGCCAGATAACAAGAGGTAATGAAATAAAGTATTACAAACTGTAGATTTGACTATTAATCTAATTGTTGGGATTACTGAGACTGCAACTTCATCAAGTTTTTTGTTTTCTGTAAGGAGAGCCTTTGCCTAAAAAGAAAATACTTTTCTCCAAATAAAGCTTGCAAAAAAATATTTTATATATAACATAATTACATTTCCAACTAATTTTAGATAGTATGAAGAAAACACTTCAGGAAGATAAACTCAGTCTCTTCATAGTTTGATGACATTCTTGGCCATTTTGTGTGATCCTATGGTTTTTTTTTAATGGCAGTGGGTTCTTTTTTATTCTTGTCATAGTCATTTCTGACACAAGAACAAGACATCAGCATTTTAATATCTTGTATATATTTTCAGTGATTCTGGCTAAGCTAAATTGCCAGCAGGCTACATTATTGTAATTCTCTCTTTGCAAGTCTCACAGCTGCAAGGTTCTTGTTCATGACAAGTTTCATGAACATATTTCCCTTGTTGGAACTTCTAGACCAGCTGGCTACCTGTGGCATATTTGATAAATTCTAAAATAAATCATTTACAGGCTTTCATACTTTGAGATTTTTCCACTCTGATAACTTGTATATTTCAAGCCTTCTGTCCTTCACTTAGGTCCAGCTCTTTGAGTTCTAGACAGCTTATCACTATGAGTAATTTTGTTTTAGTATTTACTTCTAGTAAACTTTTAGTATAAACTTCTAGTAAAATTATTTAAAAAAATAATTTTAATATAGCCTAAGCATGATATTAATTCAAGTTAATTATTTTGATCCTTTACATTTTAATCTATAGCATTGTGGAAGATTTAATTGCTATTCTTTCAGGTTACAGAGAACCACATTTTATTAGTTAGTAGTAACAGTAGTAATTTGGAATATTTACTTCACACACTACATATCAGTTTATCATTTTCATTTTGATTTTTCATTGACATTTGGCTGAATGATTCTAAAAAAAATTGAGATAGATGATTTATTATCTAATTCACAGGGGAGGAAAGCATCTGCTAATATCCTTCGCTTAACACCTAGTTGATAGAAGCATTGAATATAAGTCTGTCTTTCTTGAGCAACAGCAAATGGTCTTTCTCTCTGTAAAAGAAAGACAATTCTTCCTTGTTAGAGTCTCTCATTTGCTTTCCTGTGTGTTGCCCTTTTCTTCCTAGGCACTCCCTCTCTCAGTGTTAGATTTGCTTACCTGTTTTCTCTTTTGTCTGCCTTCCTAACACTTGCTGGGAATGTTCAGAAGTTTGGATGCAGGTTCCTTCCCACCTCATATTAACCTGGGGAATGTTTTTCCTTATCTTTAAAAATGGTGCTAAGATGATCAATTTTTCATTCTTGAAAGATCACATAAAACCATAAAAAACACTAAACACATAGTGGACATTTAGAAAATGTTTATTTTCTAGTTCTATCAGAATGAATTAAATCAAAGCATAATTTGGTTCACTGTATCCAGATCATATTTGTACTAGAACTCTTGTCAACAGTGAGTTTCTACTAACTGATCAAGAGCTGCAGCACCACTTTTTGGGCTGAGGTCATTTAACATCTTTACTGCTGATGTGGTCAGTAGTAGTCCTAGAGGAATCCGCCTGGCATTTAAGGCAAGCTGGAAATCCAGAAAAGTCTCTCCTCTTTGGAAAAAGCATTCATAGAGTAGCAGGATTCATTTGTTATGAATAAAAATTTATTTCATTGCTGGTTTGAGGAACTTTGAGGATTTTTTGAGAAATCAGGTTACCTCTGTCCTTCATTGATTTTCCCTTCTAATGTCTTCAGTGCTTATATAGTACACAGCCTCCCTAAAGATCAGAGTGATAAGGCAATAGGGATATTTAAACTTTGATGAAAATATTCATCAGAAAAAATTCACAGAAAAAAAATTTTAAGACTAAAGAAATAACAAAGCTTGCAAAAGAGAAGGTAAAAACTTACTTATACCTTGGCATATTTAAAGTCACTTCCTCCTCTGATAATGTTTCACAATGTAAGTCATATGTATATTTAAAGCATTATTAATAGTCACCCATAAATATTAATAATTTAATATGATCAAAGTGATTGGTATATCCTCCAAGAGAAGGACTATTTGCTGAATTGGAAATGAAAGGGTGAGAATAATGTTAGCCAATAGGCCAGATATGGGTTTATACCTCATTTGTGTGTTCATAAAATAGCTACTCTTTATTGAGCATTCCTTACATGTCAATTATTGTGTGAAAAATACACCTTAGGCCCCTTTTAGAAATTATTTTAATATACTTATGGGGTAAGTATAATTATATAATTATTTACTGTAAAAACACTAAATTTTTCATATTTCACAACAAATAAATTCCAAAGACAGGATTTTAACTAAAAATCAGTCCTTTTTTTAAAGCATTTACTTTAGGAAATGTACCATTGTAAACTCTTTCTCTGCTAGTTTTAAATGTATGTAAGTTTTTCCCTTAGCCCTTGCGAGTCTTACAAATCAAGAATGATCTTTCTCCTGAAAATTATCTTTCTGAAATGTAAACCTCAAATGAGATAACCTCCCTATTGTCTCATAGGTGTCTAACTTAGGATGGCCACTAATTAGCAAATACAGATGACCTATAAACACTTGCAAATGCATGAATAACTCAATATACTGTACATATTCCATCGATTATTCTTCCTACTAACATCCTCCAACACTTTTCCATTAGCTTATCACAGTGCATAAAAACTGTTCTTTTGTTTCTGTGAAGTTGAGTTCAGTCTCTCTCCCTTATTGCAATAGTCTTGAATAAAGTCTTCCCTATCTTTTTGTCTGATGCAATTTTTGCTTTGATAGTGGAAAAAGATAAAAAAAATTGGCAAGTTGGGCTGGGTGTGATGGCTCACGCCTGTAATCCCAACACTTTGGGAGGCTGAGGCAGGTGGATCACTTGAGGTCAGGAGTTCAAGACCAGCCTGGTCAACATGGTGAAACCTCATCTCCACTAAAAAATACAAATATTAACTGAGCATGGTGGTGCATGCCTGTAATCCCAGATGCTTGAGTGGCTGAAGTACGAGAATTGAACTGCTTGAATTTGGGAGGTGGAGGTTAACAGTGAGCCATGATTGTTCCACTGTACTCCAGCCTGGGCTTCATAGACTGTGTCTCACCAAAAAAAAAAAAAAAGAAAAGAAAAAGTTGGTGAGCTATTTTTAAGGGCTACCACTTTCTCTGGAGTGAGAAACTGTATAGCTTCTTTGAAAAATTCTGTTCATTCTTTAGTGTGTCTTTCAAATAGCTACTTCTTCATGGTGCTTTGCCTGATTTACCCCAAATAATTATCATCTCCTTGGTGTGTTGCCATACTCCATTTGTAACCCTCAGAGTTTGTGAGCTGTGGTTTCCCCATTAGATAGGGTACACTGTATAGGGACTAATAGTGTCTTACATGTAACAAGACAGGATAAAGAATTCTTTGAAGACCTTTTATACCACTGTAACATTTGAGAAAGAGCTACTAAATTCACAAAGACAGAACTGAAAGAAGTATACTTCTTTTTAGACTCTACGGCAGCAAGGACAAACTATGAAGACCATTAGCAAAGAGAGAGAGAGAGAGAGAGAGAGAGAGAGAGAGAGAGAGTCAACAGTATGAGAAGAAGTTGTCTTAAGGCAAAGTTCAGTGTTTTAATAGTTGTTCTACTGTTTTTCCAGAAACCTAAGAAGAGATTCTTAAGAGAATTGCTTAAAGATTTGAAAATGAAAGTCTTAGAACTTTGTTTCCCCATTGGTTTTCTACTAAACAATAAGAGTTCATCATTCTAGATGCTGTTAAAGAATGGGAAAGAGAACTGTAGAAAGACAGTATGTGCCCAGACCAAGAGCAAAGAGGGCAGGGAATCCTTTTAAATGTTACAGATTTCCAAGAAGTTTGATTGAGCTAGTGAAAGTTGAGATCCAGAGCTAGGGGTTTCTTGTAATCTCATCAAAGAATTTCAGCTCAATGCTGTCTGCTGGGTGTCCGATAGAAGATTTGGGACCATAAATGCTTAGGAAAGTTGACTGGAATTCTGTCCTAGGTCAGCATTGCCTGATGAGTTCTACGGTAATGCACAACATTTCTCTTGAAAATGAGCTACGTCAACAGTGATTGTCAACAAAATGAGATAGAAACCTTCCCCCAAAGGCGGTTTGTTCACAAAAGAAAACCATCATTATAACCAAGAACTACTTATGCTTATTTTTTATATTGCCCTCATACCGGCCCCACCATACTGCAAAGCAAATGGAAGAAAGAATGAACAGGAGGCATGAGAAAGCAAACTGCTCCTCATTCTTCCTCCTCATACTTACTCTTCATTCTCCTCCACTGCACTGGAGGGATGAAGGCATAGTCTGGTCTTTGTTTGGTGAGCATGTAAGTCTAATGTAGGACCACTGTTTTTAAAGAGGCATAGTAAGTGTCAGTGATAAACATAGGACTGCTTAAATAACCAAAATTACCCCCAACTGTATAAACCAGAACGAGACATTTTTAAGTTAGCCTAATATCCAGGGAAAATTTCATTATTTTATGTATACTGGTTGGGACCTGACTTAGACCTGTGACTAAATATTTATTGCTACTATCTACAACATTCCTTTCACATATTGAGTCTTTTATGAGTTGTTCTTGAATTGACTGCTTAGAACAGAGTAGCTCAGAAACTGAGAAACCATCTACATACACACTCTCTCAGTTATAACAACAGTATAACAGGTGGAACTAGTGCTTACCTGGATTAAGTATCCATCTATTGGTGGATAGTGGTGAGATAACTGGTTTGATGGGGCTGTGTGAATCACTTGGCCTTACAATTACTGAGTATTCGGTTAGGGAAGAAACACAGAAATTATAACCAAAACTTCTATAATGATGCAGAAACTGCACAGAAGGCAAATGAACACTTGGCCAAAATGTTAGTAGTTCCTTCCTCAGAACATGTTATGTCTTGGAAAGAGAAGAATTGAAAGGTAATCCTGCCATCAAAACAGCAGTTGATCCATCCAGTCCTTTTCTCAGGAAGAATGTATTCTTTGCTGAATGTTTGAATTTATGAATACTCATGTATTAAGGATTTTGTGAGCTTTCTAATAAGTTATTTTACCCACATACATGTTTATTATATTAGAAAGCAACAAACATACATAAATCTTAAGTGAATTGAAACAAAAACTACATTTAAATCCTTCATTTATTTTTCAAATATTGTTATTCCCTTACCTGATGAAACAATAACCTTGAAGTTACATCTCTTAATTTTAAATATGTCCATGCAATTTTGCCATGCTTCCAAGCCTTGCTTGAGTTAGTTCTTCATCTATGAAACAAGTACAGAGATGCTTTTCTATTTTTCCAGGGTACTGTGAGGAATAACTACTAAAAATGACTGTGGCATGCCTTTGTTAAAATGGAAGTGCTATATAAAATGCTAAATAAGTCCAAGGGTCCTAAACACACAGTGAGAGGTGTTTTCATAATGAAGAGTAATACATTCGAATAAACAAACAGCATATCCCACACATAGAAATAAGAGAATCTTTAGTGCTCAGGCAGCTTGTAATACTTTTCAAAGGGGTTCTGTCTGGGGCAAGAAACTGATATTGACTACTTTCAGAAGATAATTCCCTCAAAGTAAAAAGGATTTTATATTTTACTGACACCGATTATGTCACAGTAGAAGGCAAAATAAAAACTCAGAAATGCTCAATTTGTTTTTGACCCTTAATGGTAAATAAATGGTCTAATGTGTGTTGGCTCTTTTGCCACATAAAAGATCCCAAGATTTTCCTCTGGATCTATTCAGAGAACAAAAATAAAAGGCCCACTATAACCATAAAATTCTGTTATGAGTAAACATGTGAGTATTTTTATAAGTCAGGAATGGGCTCTGTTACAGTATCCTTCTAAATTAGCCCCCTTAACTTACTTTTCATTTTTGAATTCAGCTTTGGAAAAATATAAATTCTTTATAATTTATTTACCACCAGCATTACTCCTACTTATTGGAATTTGTATTCAGAAAAAATATATGCCACAGCAATGGTCAGTGACAAAATAAACTTCACATGTTCACTTGCTAAAGAACAGATAGGAGTATCCATCTACATTGTGCAACAAACACTAAAGGTTTCAACTTTGTTCTTAGTTATTGCTACTCTGTTATTAACTTTAGGTAGACATTTGCATAGACTCCTAGTATGAGAAGATTATAAAGAATAGTGGAGGTTGTCCGTTCTGGTGGGAGAAACTGGGCAGGAATTTATTTTCGTACTTAGGGACTTTAGTACTTAGTGCCTCAAACAGTGCTCTGAAGAAATCCTCACATGGAAGTACTTTTGATGCCATTGCAAAATTGAGCCCAGTATTCCTGTATTTACTTTGTATCTTTTGTCTGAGTATTTCAAAATTTCAGATGACTTCATAAACCTCCATGCTATAATTCTTCCACTGGTACTATGATATAAGAGAGTGAATCTTCTACCTTCCCTCTAATTTTTTTTTTAAACAGGAAAGAAAAGTTTTCTTTAAAGAACTCTTACTAGGAATGACCAACCTGTTCAAAAATAGCTTCACTGACAGCTTCATGCCTTTTCAGAACTGAACTTAAGCTGTGTCTTCTCCCTTTCTCTTTTAAGGCTCTGAAATAATTGGAAGAATATTTTTATTATGCCATCCATCTGGAAAAGGAAGGTTGGAAAACTATGAGAAGGGCCATTTTTTTCTTGTGGTATTTTTGGCCATGACTCAGGGTGAAATGTCTGATATGTCATGAGAAAGATGGCCTTCATTAAACTTCCAGCCCATTTGCACAGGCATAGAAAAAAAAAAAAAATCTCAAAGAGAAGAAGATCAGCAGCTGATCAGTAACCTATAAAACTTCTGTCTTCTGACTTTTCACTCTCACTAATTCTCATACAGCATTTTTTGTTGGTTTTCTTTTCTTTTCTCTCTTTTTTCCTTTACTGCTTATTTACACCGAGTTCCTTAGTAGCCGATCCACATGCCAAAGACCATTTGCAACTTTATAATAATAGTAATAACCCATGCTAATGCTTAGGGGCTCTGAGAACTTCATAGATATCATCCTTTTAAATCCGACAACTTATCTGATGGATGGGCACACAGTATCTTTCAATTTCCCCAACTTTCTAGACCAGGAACTGAGAGGTGTAGAAATTTGTCCATATTCATTCTTATCAAAACAATTGCTTGTTTATTGTGCAGAAGTGTGACATGATAAAACAAACCCAAGATTTAAACAACATGACCTTATTAGCTATACTAGTTTCCTTTCTAAAAGTATTTCATCTGGACAGAATTTTATGATACCATTCCTGCTATTAATTAGAAGCATTATTTTTTGCTTATTAATCATCATTTATCTAAAACTAAAGAGTATAATTATGTCTAGATAAATCTCTATTTTGAGTTTGCCAACAAAATCAGCTTTGTCTGAAGTAACTATAAGGGATTTTAAACTGACTTTGTAAATCAAAATTTAACAGGGTAAGAACAAATTCACATGCAGATGTAAGATATTAATATTTAGGTTTTAAGAATAAAATAAAAACATTCACATGACTTTATGTATTTTAGGTGTTGAACCTTCTTTGGTATTGTTTCTGAATGTCATTATTAATAAGAAATTTGCACTTGAGGATATAAAATATTTATAAAACAATGATAGGTTAAAAGTGATATAACTCATATTCACATGCAAAAGTCACAATAAAGATACAGTGAGAACCAGAAGTATATGTTTGTAACACTTGTACCTCATATCTTTCTCTTAATAATTTGTCTTTTGATCCCATTAATAGTCCTCAAACTCTCCTTGGCCCCGCACCTTCATGACTAGAAGTTAAGTATAATGATCAAGATAATGAGCTTTGGAGCATCACAGATCAGCATTGGAATCCAGCCTTTCTTACCTTTTATGGATAATAGGCAAGCTATCTTGTTTGAGGCTGGGTTTTTTCATTGGTAAAAAGCGAGTAATAAAAAAATTCAAAAACACAATAGAGTTGTTGCATGTATTAATGGTGAGTAAAGGATTGGCATGTATCAAATCTATTCAATACATGATAGCAAAATAGTAACATTAAAAAAATTCTTTGGTTATTATGTCTCAAGCTCTGACTGGAGCTTTCCTTCCCTAGTGAGCATCCAAGGCTCTCTCCAAACAATGCATGCATCTCGTGCTTGTTGCTCTGGATTTCATTGAAATTTACTGAGAATTTGTTATCTCTTTGATCTGAGATGTGCAGTGTCTTTGATAGGGACTATTAGCTAGTCTGATAACCACTGTAAACCCACTAGTAAGTAAAAGCCAACTATGATGTCCAGATCATTTATTTTACCCATTTTATCAGTGAACACATGTTTGAAGAGAGAAACTCTGAAGGCCATACAAGATGTCATAGAACTTATAGCTGACAGGAACCATGGTTTTGTCCAGAAAAAAAAAAAAAAAGTCTTTCTTTTTAGTAACAAGAAAATTGTCTCTGGAATTTTTCAAGGTCATATATGTAGCGTATCAATCTGAGTCTAGTTAAAAGACTGAATTCACATTATTCTAACCATGTATATGTATATGAACATCATTAAATAGGTGCTGAAAAGTGAAAAAGAAAGCAAGCTATCACAGAGGTGGTCACTACAGGGTGTAGCTTTCACCCCAGGGCAGAGAAGAGGTTAAAATTAATGAAAGATAGAAGTTTTTTAAAAAAGGATCCTGCCTGATAGGGAGGTAAGTGGAAAATAGAAATGCGACTGGCAGTCCCAATCCCATCATTACATACTGCTGAAGAGTGGGTTAAAAGCTGAAATACTTTACTAATTGGCTAAAATAGTTAATCAAAGGGTCAAATACACCATCAAACCAAATAGAATAACTCTAATAGTAGATGTTAGAAGTGGCAGGTGAAAGGTGTGTCTCCAACTTCAACTTAATCTCTGTTTTATATTTGTGTATAAGAAATTTTCACTGCTCTACCATTTCTGCTCACAGAATTTTCCATTGTCCTGCCAGTGGGCTCTCTTATTCCTCATAATTCATAACAGTTCACACCTTGACTTCTCTCATTTGGCCTATTCCCAGGGCCACGATAATTTAAAAATCATACTTCAGTCTCTCATCCTATGATTATTTTAAAAATCAAGAGGGAAATTCCTGGAGGCAGGAACTGCAATTTTTTAGCAGATTTTACCCTTTGAAGAGATTAAACTTAAATGCAGACCACTACTCAGTGGTCCGTCCATACTCTCAGCACAATCTTAAGTTCTCAAAAATTCTTCATTTGAGATTCTTTCTTCAAGGCCAGAATGGTGGCTCTCGCTTGTAATCCGAGCACTTTGGGAAGCTGAGGTGGAAGGATCACTTCAGGATAGGAGTTCAAGACAAGCCTGGGCAACGTAGCCAGACTCTATCTCTACGGAAAATTTAAAAATTAGTCAGATGTGGTGGTGTGTGCTTATATTCTTAGCTACTCAGTAGGCTGAAGTGGGAGAATCTGTTGAGCCCAGGTGTTTGAAGTTACAGTGTGCTGTGATTATACCACTGTACTCCAGCTTGGAAAACAGAGTGAGACTCTATCTGAATAAAAACACACACCCACACATAAAAAAAAAAAATAAATTTAAAAAGAGAACCTTTCTTCAGCTCTGGCAATTCACATCCTTCCTCGTAATTCTCTCTGCCTGATCTCCCTCCAGTACCACTCTACTGTCTGGTCCCCATGCTTTTGTGTAGTCGTTTCCATTGACTGGCACTGCAGTTACTGACCTCCTCCTCATCTCCTGGCAAAAGTGTTGATAGTGGTAAAGTATCTCTAATCAGCTGATTCATACCCTACTCAACATAGTTGCCATTATCCAGCACTTTTGATTAGGTTATATTTTATTGATAACCTATTACCCTAATCTTCTGTCTCTACTTTAAGATTAATATATCTTCGATGGCAAAACTGAAAGGAAGTGGTTAAGAGTATGGTTTGAGTGCTATGATGCCTGAGTTTGAATCTTAGCTCTGTCATGTCCTAGTACATGGTCTTTGAACAACCTCTGTGCTTCAGTGTCCTCATGTATAAAATTTCTACCTCATTGGTTGTGAGAAACAAATGACTTAACACATTTTTGTTTGTTTGTTTGTTTTTTTGAGATGGAGTCTCACTCTGTCACCCAGGCTGGAGTGCAATGGCACAATCTCGGCTCACTGCAAACTCCACCACCTAGGTTCAAGTGATTCTCTTGCCTTAGCCTCCTGAGTAGCTGGGATTACAGGCACATGCCACCACGCCCAGCTAATTTTTGTATTTTTAGTAGAGACAGAGTTTCAACGTCTTGGCCAGGCTGATCTTGAACTTCTGACCTCGTGATCCATCCGCCTTGGCCTCCCAAAGTGCTAGGATTACAGGTGTGAGCCACTGTGCCGAGACCAACACATGTTAAGTGATTAGAACATTAACCAGCATCTAGTAAACACATAAGAAATGTTAATGTATTATTCCATTCTCACATTGCTATGAAGAAATACCTGAGACTGGGTAATTTATGCAGAAAAGTTTCATTGGCTTATGCTTCTGCAGGATGTACAGGAAGCATGATGCTAGCTTTTGCCTCACTTCTGGGGAAGTCCCTAGAAACTTAACTATCATGGAAAAAGACAAAGGGGACACAGGTATGTCACATCCCTGAATCAGGAGCAAAAGAGAGGGATGGGGGAGGTGCTACACACTTTTAGACAACCAGATCTGGGGATAACTCACTTGCTCACCATCACAGGAACAATAGCAAGAGGATGGTGCCAAATCACAAATGAGAAATCCACCCCTAAGATCCAATAACCTCCCACCAGGCCCCATCTCTAACATTAGAGATTACAATTTGACATAAGATTTGGGTGGGAACACAGATCCAAACCATATCAAATAGATATTTTACTACTATCAGAATTATCTTCACCATTCAAGCAGGTAAACATTTTTGACTTTATCATTTACTAGATAGCTGACTTTGTAAAAATTGTTTAATTTTCTTGAGGTTTAGTTGCTTTACATGCTAAAATGTGGCTTGAAATTGAGATAATATCTAAACTCCTGTGATTGTTGTATTAAATGATAGTGCACAGGTGAGAAGTCAATATGCTTGAGCCAGAGATAAGAATCAGATAGACCAGTGGGGCAGCATTAACAATGACTACATCTTAGAAGTCTTTGTGCTCTAAATAGACCAATCTCTTAAATATAATACATATTTTTAGCATTAAAAAATGTTATACATGGTTATAGATAAGTTTACTGCAGTGTTATCTAGCTATAAGTTTTAATTTATACATGGTCCAGAAACACAGTGTGAAAGAGCATGAACTTATTAACAAACTTCTCTGAGAACAAGTTGTTGAAAGAAGCCAGATAAAAGGACAGAATAAGAAACCAATAATCTGGGAGAGATCTCTAGAAGAAAGGACTAGATTGAACCACAGGATGTAGAATGATTACAGCTAAAATGTAAGGGGCACACTTGGCTGAGAGGGATCCAAGATGACTGAGTAGGAGCAGCTCTGGATTGCAGCTCCCACTGAGAGCCTGGAGGCCGCTGCAGGTGATCCTCAGGCAAGCAGGGCCTGGAGTGGACCTCAGCAGTCCTACAGCAGAGGGGCCTGACTGTTAGAAGGAAAACTAAGAAACAGAAAGAAATAACTTCATCATCAACAAATAGGACATCCACTCAGAGACCCCATCTGAAAGTCTCCAACTACAAAGACAACAGGTAAATAAATCCACAAAGATGGGAAGGAACCAGCGCAAAAAGGATGAAAACACCCAAAACCAGAGCACCTCTCCTGCTCCAAGGGATCACAGTTCCTCACCAGCAAGGGAACAAAGCTGAATGGAGAATAAGTCTGATGAATTGACAGAAACAGGCTTCAGAAGATGGGTAATAACAAACTTCTCTGAGCTAAAAGAACATGTTCTAACCCAATGCAAAGAAACTAAGAACCTTGAAAACAGGTTTGATGAAATGCTAACGAGAATAAACAGCTTAGAGAGGAATATAAATGAACTAACATGGTTATCATGTTCTTAGAATATCTCCACTGAATATCTCACAGACATTTATTAAAAGTGCAATTTTCTGGTCAAGAAAAGGCCCACTTTTTGAGACCCACTTCAGTTCCACTCTACTGAGTACCAGCTGAGTCAGAGAGCTGAAGGAAATGAGAGGCAGATCCCAGATAGGACAGCAAAGTGGGTCCAATGCGGGGTGGGGCAGCAGCCTGAGAGCCTCAGGGGCTGGCAGCTTTCCAGGCGGAAGGCCCCGAGCAGATTCTGGTCCATGTATTTACTCTCTCTGAACAGGTGATTATTATTAACAAACATATTCTGTATTTTCACACAACACAAAAATATACCAAGTAGGCAGCTGTTGCCCACTTACTACTGATTATGGACAAGCTAAACGGTATTCTCCATGAGGGAACCATGGGCGTAGGGTCGGCTAGATCAAAGAATTGTTTTAACAGGTGTATGATATTTATACATTGTCCTGCCGCTTTGGAATGCCCCAAGTAGCTTCCTACTTTGGGGGTGGTGTGTGGCTAGGTTTTCCTTGCCATTGTTCTTCTAGCAAACAATATATTCTATCATACACTCAGCATTCATCAATATTCATAAACTTAACATTTCTCAACACCACTCAAAGTTTTATCCATATACCAGCAACATCAGCATTAGTTTGGAGCATGTTAGAAGTACAGATTCTGTTCTCCACCTCACATCTATTAAAATAGAATCTGCATTTTACCATGGTCTCCAAGTGATTACCCTCATTGTTCTTTTAGCAACCCAAATGCTTTTGCCAATATGTGCAGTTGTTATGTAGCCTGGTAAATTGAGAATGACTTGAGAAGAGGCTTTATGTCTTTGAAAAACTCCACTGCTCAGTGCCTTATTACAGAAAATATTTAATAATGCTTGTTGGATTTAGGACATCTGTGTCACCTATGTGAAAAGCTGATCATTTGTAGCATCTTTATAAACTAGATTATTTTTATTTATAAATAGTAACATTATAGAGTAAATGCTCTGATCAGAAAACTAAACAGAAAAACAAAAACAGAGACTGTCAGCATCCTCTCCTTCCATTTTTAAAAGTAAGATTTTACATGCTTATATTCTAGAAATAATATCTGCACCATATTTTTACAACAAAGAGAAATCAAATACAAATAGACTTTTTCCATGTTAATCATCTTGCCCAGACTAGATTTACTTAATAATACATTGTATTATATTTGACATTTGATTACAACTTAAATGTGAAAATTATATTTCAAATGGAAATCAAAATGCACATTTTATTTATAGAAGGTTTAAAAAAATTGATTTGTATTCTTGGAGTATTATTTTCTTACTAGTTCAGTACTGTCCATGTTTTCTTCCTTTGAGTATACACATATCCCTGGAGTGCAAAAAAGAGGAGCACAGAGCTCCTTATGTTGTTTCAATAGGAAATTTGTTCAAAGTTCCACTGAAATTATCTGTCTTGCAAAGTTTTAATTACATTTTAATGGCCTCAAAGTGGAAAACTTGAGTTATTTCACTCAAAAGGTTGGGTTCCCTCTTCAAACTCAATAACCATTTGAGTGAAAGTTCTCAGATTGTATTGTTTTGAGAAGCAAAATGGGGATATGTGTGACTGACAAAGCACATAATAGTACAAATGTAGCATTCCGCTGCCTGTATGAGATCTTGGAATGGTGTGTTCACAACACAGAAAAGCTTTACAGGTAATGGGAACATTTGTTAGGTTTCCCTTGACACAGTAAGTATTTTATAAGCCGATTCTCTGCTTATACTGAATTCATTTTAATCTTATTACTGTTACACAAAACAAAGGAAATAGGAATTAACACTTCAAAATACTATTCATTTTAGATTCTATAAAAGACAAGTTTACATAAAGATTTCTAGAAAATTTTCCAGCAGTAAAACATGTGCTTTCATGAAATGTGGAATTTTAGAAAAAATACTTTTATTTTAAGGAAAATAAGTTGTGTTATCATAAGAAAATCAATTCACTTCTGATCTGCATAGAAATATAAATTTATTTATTCACCAAGTATTTATTAAGACGCTGCTAGGGGTTAGCACTGTACCTACCACGGGGCATGTATTTAATAATAATGTGCCCTCATGGATCTTACATTCTAGTAAATGCACAAAAAATAAACTATATTACATAAATATTTATAAAATAAACTATATTATTAAAATATGATAAAAATGAAGCAATCAAACAAGGGCAGGTAGGTAAAAACAGATTAGCTAGAGAATAATTTTCTGAGGAGTTGCATTTAATTTGGGAGCAGAGAGCTTGAGGTATTGTGAAAGAGTTATACAATTTGAAATTTAAGAGTGAGTCATGGGCTAGATTATCCAGGGTTTTGTTGAGCTTGGAAGTTTGGATTATATGTGAAGTACAATTGGCAGCTGTCAAAGAAGGTTAAGCAGGTGAATGAAATTATTGAACTTACATTTTAAAATTATTTTCTTAGATATTAAATGGATTTTAGACGGAATAGAGATTTTTTTAAAAAATGGAGAGCAAATTAAAAGATATTGCACCTGAAAACCTAGGAGAAAATGTTGCCTTGGACCACATTTTTGGCAGTAATGATAGAGAATAACAGCTAGATATAAAATATGTTTTAGGGGAATGTGCCATTAGACTTGCTGTTTCTTTACATAGGAAAAACAAATTAGCTTTAATAAACGCGATCATTAAATTGGCTTCTTTTTAATTTAATATGTTGTGATTTAGGAATAGAATTGTCTTAATAAAGCACAAATTCTATCTGGTTACCAACAGAATTTGTCTATTTGCTATTTGGCGTTTTGAATTTTAGCCATTAATTGTTTTTAGATGCAAGCAATAGAAGGTGACCCTATTGAGGCAAACAGAATTAATTGTAAAGATACCAGGGAGCTGAAAAATGTAGAGGCAAAATTAACAAACGGAGCATGGAAGACTCCTAGAAGTTTCAGAAATTATTAGATAGAGCAGGAATTCTCATGCACCATGGTACTATTTTTGAAATAAAACCAATCACCTTTTTTATCATTGCATTGTTAAACCAAAATTCAGTGTTCCGGAAGAGGAGTTATGATTACATATTTCTTTGCCCTATTGGAGTTGTAAGAGAAAGGACTTGTTAAAGGAACTGCCAAAGACCTTTTCAATTGCATAGTGACAGCCAATATATACCTGAAGTTGCAGTCAGACTATCACCATATGAAACAGGAAAGAGATAATTTCCCAAAAGAAGATGGATCCTGGGAAATCACAAACTTAAAAATATTCAGTAAAATAATAGAATGGTTTATTTGCTGGCTTCTATGGGTAGGCTATATATATATTATATTGGTAGGCTATACATACATCATTCTATATATAGATAGAATTCTACCTATCTATATATAATTATATATATATAGATATATATCCTACACATATGTATGTGTGTGCATATATATAGAATTATAGATAGATATAATTATATATATGTAGCCTACATATATATAGCATACCTATGTATAAATATATATATATATATATATATTTCATTCAGAGAATGTAATTTAGAAGAACGTATTTCATAGTAAGTAACATAAAATGATATGGACTACCTTGAAGAGGTTGCTTTATTTAGTTGATTAAATTTATCTGCAAACAACAATACATTCCTCTAGCTCTTACCTTTGACCACTGATTGCTGCATATATGGTGGGCTGCTGATGGTAGTTCAGTAATTACGGAATTAAATTCTTGTCATTTTTTTTTTTTTTTGCTTCATTTACCTTACATCTATCTCCTTTTAGATAAGTACCTCTATTAAAAGCAATAATGGGACTATGAATACATGTGAGCTTTTTCATTACCAGTTAAATTTTAAATTCCTTTTACAAATACTAAGAAAATTATATGATTATGTGAAAAATTAATAGAATGAACAAAGAAAAAGACACATGCATCACTTCACTGCTATGCTTGCCTTTAAAGATATATCTGAGAGAACCATTTGGAAGTCAGTTTTAAATAAAATTAAATCACTTGATTACTTATCAAAAAATTAACCAGTCAGTATTAATTTTTTTCTCTCTTACCTCAGGTAAATCAAGCCACATAGCTCCTTAAGACTGATGTCCTGGAGGGGGTTTGTTAAAGAGTATTTCTGTCTGTCAATGGAATTTTATCAAATCTCATAATTTAATTATAGCACATAACAATGGGATAAATTTGTACAAGAATGCTTAACAAGCAACTGTATAAAAATAGCATCCTTGAGGCTAATAATGGTTAAAAGTCATGGCTTTGAATTCAAATATGGGTTTCTATTTATTACTTGTGTGATCCTACGTTAATTATCTCTCTAAGCCACAATTTTTTCATATGTGAAATAAACATAAAACTACTCAATAACAGATGTGTTATTGAGTAATCAAACTTACTGACTGATTTATTTTTAAGTACCCAATAATTGGCTGTAATGACAATATGATGATGATGGTATAAAGGAGTATGGTAGGGACTAGAAGGAAGAACTCTGCCCTGAGGTTATGGTTGTCCCAAAGACAATAAGCAACAGAAATTCAAGCAGAATCACAGACTACAGTAACATGCTTTCTCAGAAAATTCTTGGACTTGTCAGTTAGGGACTGAACTTTAATATTACCTGACAAAGTTCATTTTATTCCATCATATTAACCTTCTTCCTCCAATCAAAATTATTGAGGCAGGTGGTAGGATTGCTGGCCATGGGAAGCTATCAGCACAGCACTGGACTGTTAGTTACCAAAGGAATCTGAAGAGAATATACAAGTGGTGATTTTTCCCTCTGGTGAATTTAACAGCATGAAATCTCAGATAGTCTTTCCTGCCATATCCAACTTCTTTTAAAAATAAAATAATACAAAATTGTAGACTGTCTTTTTTTTTAATGAGAGTGCAGAATGCTGTCCACATCATAGAATGATCCTTTTCAGGCAGAAATACTGGGTATAATTTTCTACATAAATGGAAAAAAGTAATCTTATCTCCAGTATATTCCTCTTCTGTGTTCTGCAGTTTTAGCCAGGCTAAAGCTGTTGAGAGAAAATTCTTCACTCGCATGAGAAGCAAAGATGAGAAGAGGTACTGCAATGGTGATGGAAAAGCTTTATATAATGAGACAAATCCCAGCACCTCTGGGAACTCATTCGATATGGAAACCATTTCATGTTTCTTTCATTATGGGGATGATACACTGTCTATTAAAAGTACAGAAGTGAGATTGTCCAGACAGTTATTTTAATAGGGTGACTTGCTTTGGATCGTCATTTAGTTTTGCAAACAACAGCATGTAAGCCTATTTTTCTACAGCACTATGCCTCAAACAAGTCCAATCTATCATAGTATGGTGGAGTTAGCACCTCTTATTATATAAACTTGTCAGGGCATTACAACATAAACAACACATTCTGCCCAGCTGCAAAACACTTATTCGAGGAGTCCATTTAGTTTCATAAACTTTTTCTAAGTCTCTGACACCTTAAACAAACTATGACAGGCATTTATATTGTATGCCAAGCAAGTGGAATAACTCACTATATAAAATGTATCTAGAGAATACCAACAAAAGACAACGTTGTAAGATAAAATAAATCTCTCATGGAAAAAAATCAGACATATTAAAAATTTCTAGGAAGATATTCACTTTTCCTGTCATTGAAGAAGGACATGACAAAAGGTAAAATTTAGCTCAGCCTCAAATCCCTTTTAATTTTGTTCATATAATTATTTTCTCACTGGTAGAATTAGTCTCCTTTTAGTAGCGGTGGTGTTTTTTTTTCCCTGGGCTCATTCATTTGATATGATGCTATGTAAATACAAATGTTATAAGGGTAAATACTTATATGTATTCTGTGACTGAAACTAGGTATATAAAAATGTAGATTTTCCAGAAATCATAGGCAGCTTTATCTCACCGTGTGCATAAAATAGTAAATAAAATAATGAAGCAAGACAGATTGTTCGGGGCTTACATATCTATTTTCTATAGAGCAATTACTTTTCTCTAAACTGTGCTTCCCAACTGAAATGTGCCCTAAGGCAATTCTGCATCATAGCACTGTGGTTTACAGAACTGATCCCAAATTCTCCCAACCATACCATTTAGAAGTCACCCCAAGTATTGACAAGGATAAGCTACAGTCATTCACAGAAGACAGCAAGCTCATATGAAGAGAGACAAGTGTACTTTCAAGGGACTAAGATTTGAAATATTGATATAGTCACATTAATTGAATTTTTGCCTTGAGAAGTGATTACAAAAATGTTGCTCCAATATTAATTTGTATCTGCTTTGGATAAGATTAACATTAATTTTTTCACTAGTCCCCATTACTCTTTTATTATTCATTAGCATCTCTCTTTGCATGTGTAAGAGACCTTGATGAAGCATGTTTATTCATAGACTAACCTTTTTAAATAATTCTAACAGCTCTCTAACAGTAACCTTCCTGGCATGCTGAATATCTTCTTTGTTTCATTATTCAATGCTTGCACTCTATCCTCCACTTCAGATGCTGAACATGAATCATACTCCTCTTCCTATTGCTCTCTTCCTCCCACTAAAATGTCCTCTGCAGCTCGTTCCCACAGGAGAGCTCTGTTCACAAAATACTGCAGCAAAATTGTCTCTGGGTTGCATCAGGAACAGTGTAATTTCCACAGATCTGGAGTGTAATTGTTGATTTTTTTTGTACCTCACATATTTGTTATCATATTTTAGTGCATTGTTCATTTACCTTTTGTTAGAATATTTAGTTTCAGTTTGTCTTTGATAAAAGCTCTGGAGGTGACATTTTGTCTTTTCTTTGTGTATGCAAGCTCTCCAGCTTATTTTTCCTAGCTGATAAAATGGACAAAGGTGTGAAAATGAAAGGGAGAAAATGAAAAAAAAAAAAAAGTAAAATCTGTGAAGTAATTATATTTTTCTGCAAACTGAGATATCATTATCTTTACTTGAGCCTTATAATGCTGTGTAAATACTTGAAAATGAGCAAACAAAATATTTCACTTCAATTCTGGGCTTAGTGATAGATACTTAGATTAAAATAAAACGTAAGACTAAGTCTCACATAAAATCACAGGTTTTCTTCTTTTTTTGAGTGGGCTCAAAATATTTTTACCATGGTATAAGCATTTTTATACCTATTTTTCTGGGCATAAGCATTATATTTATGACATTGAAGGAATATTAAGTGCAAAATTTGTCCAGGAAAATATAATTCTCTATCATCTATAAAATGAAAATTACTTCACTTTATTTTACTAAGTTTGAGGAAGGAAGGTACATATTTTCCTGTAGTCACTCATTTTTCTCCCAGAGTATAAGAAGATTCTCTTATTCTTTGTCATACAAAGAAAAATTTTTAAAAAATCAATTCAGTCAAGTTGACAAATAATCTAACAGTTGTGATTTGACAGATTACAGAAATTTTATAATGTTATTTTTCTTTATAAACACACAAAATATAAATCTAATTGAAAAATTCTACTTTTAAACTTCTACTGTTTGGATTACATGAGATAATTTATTATGGTTAATTGTTTGTGTTATTAGCTTTTTTGTTTTCATGTTAAGAACTGAAGCCTTTGCTGCTGAACACCTGCAGCAAGGGCCTTGCATGTCAACCAGGATTTCATTTTACCAAACCTTTCAGAGTGCAGAGGAAGTCTGGTAACAAAGACTACCTGAGGCTACAGTGAACAAAAGGTCCTAGGTTTCATACAACATATCAAATCAAGTACTGTGGACACATTTTATAATTTGACATAGCAAAATGTAATTCAAATTAAAGAAATTTACTCTTGACTTCATCTCTCCCAGTTATAGAATGTTATAGGTTACAACCTAAACAACATATGCTGTGACAGACAAATCTAGAAAATGAACTTCTGTAAAATACTGCAGTGGATCCAGAAACATATTGAACACAGCCATGTACATATGGCAGAACAGAGTAAAACCTATAAAGAAAATGTCACCCCTTTATTAGAAAGAGAGGAAAGGTTCCCATCTAATGACCTTGGGAATGTAGAAGCTTTCTTCCTAATTTGATGTCTTTCTTTGTCAGAGACAAGGCCATAGGGCACTGAACATACCATGGAGCTTTGCTTCTGCAAGACAGGAGAAAATCCCAATTAAATGAAGAGACTTTAGACATCAGGGATGAGTTCAGAGTCTAAAATTCCATGTGACTTAAGCAACTGAATAAAGAAATGGTGGCCAAAATCAATAAAAGATATTCTCATAGCATTCTAGCTAACTAGAAGCAAGAGGATAAATAATAACTTAGAAATATTAGATTGCTGTTATAACCCAAATGGGTTAAACCGCTTAAAGCAAGTAATAACCCTTCTCTTGAGAAGAAATTCAGATGGACATTTATTACGTAAAGCTGATAGATTGGCAGGAACTCATGTTAGGAGAGTAAAATGATAACCAGCTTCTTCCCCCTCTTTCCTTTTTGGGGACCTTTGAGATTCCTCCCTGAGTTTCTAACTCAAGGAGGACAAATTTGAAACCACTCATAGAAAGACTCCTGGACATGGGAAAGCTCAGTTATCTAGTCTAGGGTTCTTTCACAAAAGAGCTGTTCTACTCTGACAAATAACTTGGTACTTTGTTAAAACAAGAGCCAGATACTTTTTTTGTTATATTATTTTCGCTACAATTTTAGGGCTCATCATATATTATATCATATATTTTATAGTCAAGTAAAACTACAGATAAAGTAAAAAAAAAAAAATGAAATCTTTCTATTCCCATCAGTAACAAGTAACTCATTACTTATCCTTCCAGATATACTTTTTTTTATTAGTACAGATGTAATTATGCTCTGTGGATGAAGAGATCAACTGATATCTATCTATCTGTGGATAGAGGGACATAGATAGATAGATGTCTATATATTTTGGGGGTGGTAATGCTTGGTTCCATGGTAAGTCTTAGTTAAATATATACATGGTTTTATATTATATTAATTATATTATATTATATTGTATTGTATATTATATATATAGAGAGAGAGAGAGAGAAAAAGAGAGAGAGAGATTTGTATGCTTTTTAAAGCATACACAACATATTGAAAAATAGATGATAGATAGATAAATTCAGTGATTTATGAATTACATTGATAGATTTCCTGATGTTGAATTACTCATCCATCTATAATACAAACCTACATTGTTTTGCTTTTTGTTTTCGTTGTCATTTTTTCCCTCAGAAATCTTCTGTGGTCTTCTATCCCTCAAAATCTCCTTCTGAAGTTTCACAATTATTTATCTTGGTGTAGGTCTTTTTCTTTCTCCTGCTGGATACTCTGTGGGTTCTCTTAATCTGGCACTAACATTCTTCAATTCAAAGAAACTATTGAATTGCCTCTTTTATGATTGCTCCAACAAAGTTTTGCTATTTTCTCTTTCAGAAACTCAAAATATTTCAGATTATTGCTCATAGCTGGATCCTGTTTTTCCTTTTCTCTAGTATTGCTAATCGCTTTTTGAGCTACTTCCCCTCCAATCCTTCTATTAAATACATATCGTATATATGTATCTGTATGTGTAAATTTTTCACTTTTCTGCTTTTTTTTTTTTTTAAAGATCAGAGCTCTTCTTATTCTTTGCACATTTTTATTTAATAAATACCTGGTATTTTATTGATGTTACATCATCTTATATTGCTCTGAGTATATTACATTTTGGTGATGTATAGGCTTTGTCTAAGGCTCTGAACTATAATTATAGAATACTTCTTCAACTACCTGGAGATATTTAACAGCTTGAATAAAACATGTAGATATTGGTTGTGGATCACCCTACCAAGTGATAGAATTGTTGCTCAGCTTTTCTTTGGGTAAATTTCAAGTATGTGTGTAAGTGTCTATAAATTTATTGTGGTGAAATATTTTGGTTTTTCATTTGTGAATATCAATTATCTGTATGACATCTCTCATTCTTGATCTTATATATCTATTAGTTTTCTATATTATTTTCTGTCTGCCTGTCCTTGGGAGACCTTCTCAGTTTTCAGTTCCTGTAACTGGCTATATGTTCTTCGTCTGAAATTGTGCTCATTATCACAAATAATGTAATCTTAAATTCTGCTACTTGTTTTCATTTTCCTTAAAAGCCCTTTCTAAAATGTATTCATTCACTTTTAATGTTTTTCTATTGCTTAAAAAGGAAACCCTCAGTCTGTCTTGGTTTCTTCTTTAAATTCAGGGAGGACACATCTTCCTCAGGTCTTTTGAAAATGGTGAAGACTTACTGATGCAGTATTACTATTGCTTCTATCATTACTTTCTTGTGCTTCTGCCACAATTTTATATGTTCTTACTTCACATCTTCTGTTTTTTTTTTTCAATCACCCAATTTTCTATAATCTATCATGCATTCATAGTGTTGCTCTTGCTCATCTATCTTCAGTCTTGAAAAGCATGTTTTATACTGATGTAATATTTGTGGAAAAAAAAACAAAAAACAAAAACAAGCGATTTTCCTTCATCCCAGTTTTTGGTCTCTGATTGGGGAATTTAAAACTTCTCAAAATCTATAGCATATAGAACTGATTGATATTTATAACTCCCAACACAATTCCCAGGGTCTCATAAGTGGAGAATTTCTAAAGTGAATTGTTGTTGTGAGATCCTCTGCACATGGTGTACAGAGAAACTTGGATAACTGTTAGATAACTACCTTTTGTTCATTTGTTCAACACAAAATTAGTTACTATGCGGAGCAAAGGCTTTGCAAGTTTTCAGTGCAAGATCCTTTCTTTTCATTCAAAAAGGATGATACGCAGGGGTACACAGGTAGCTATCATGCCGTAAAGACTGTAATTATGAGTAAATGTAGGAGATTGTGCAAATACGTAGAAAGAGCACTTGCCACCAGCTGAGGCTGACCAGGAATGTCGGAGACATAAAGCAGGAATGGAGTTAAACTTCTAAAACATAAAGTATGATGGAGAGGAAAGCTTTGGGGAAAAGATTTGCAGATGCAAAGGTTTAAAATTAATAGTGACAGTGAGCATTATGAGGGCAAAAATTTGTTTTAACAACTTTGGAACACTGATTGTGAGATATTTTTGCCTGTGAGGTAAGATTGGAGAGATAAGCCATTAATTGACCACAAAGGACATTGTAAGCCATGTTAAAGGGGATTGTTATCTGCAGAGCAATACTGAGACATGGAAAATTTAATCAGGGAAGTCACATGATAAACTGCATTTTATAAAGACCTTTCTGACTTCAGAGTGGAGAGTTGTTTGGAAATGAGTAAGAATAGAGACTGGGAGATCAATTAATGGGCTATTACCACAGAAGAGTGATAAGGTTTCGAAGGGGGTGAAATGACAATTAAGAGATGTGACTAGATTTGTCAGATATTTACGAGTTAGAATTTACTGGATTTGGTAAATTGATCTGATGATGTGAAAACGAATGAGAGAGGTCCATCATTATGGTCTTTGACTAGAGCAGCTGGGTCACTGATAATGTTACTTCTTTCAGAAATATTTAAAATAAAAAAATTGGTTTAGTTAGTGTATGTGTTATAAAATGGATGGGGGAACAGATAAGATAAAAATAAATATCAAATTATTACATGAAATATAGCATGTACCAATTAATTTCAACTACAGTATTATTTCAGCAAATCAACTTAACCATGGGGAAATCAAATCTCATTATAAAAATTGTATGTTTTTTTCTTCTTTAATATTATCTTCTTTTTTTCCTCTACTGTTAAACACCAGGGGATTTGGAGAAGAGGCACATAAAACATCATATTCTTTATTCTTAAAGGAGGATTTTGATTTTTTTTTTCCCATAGGGCAGATCAGTAGACCATCTGGCAACATTTTAAAATTCAAGTGATATTTAATAGTATTTCCACTGCAACAAGATAATCATAGAATGCCAGGAATTAAGGATATGAATCTGGAGAGATTAAATGTCAGAGCCATAGTTTGACCAAAGTCTCCATGCTTTTGGCCTTAGGTGTCATTAGGACTAACATATTCTGTTTCTAGCTTTCTCACAGTTATGTGACCACCTAACTACCTATCCATGTCCCTTTCCTTCTTTTTATCTTATGATGGGTTTTGTTTGATTATCTATGGGTGACTGAAAAAATTCCTATCTTCCTGGTGTTCACTGTGTAGTTTCCTATGTAGTCACATCTGAGGGGGCCTTGGATTATGCCCACCTTTCATACACTATTTCCTCTTAATGCAGTTTTGGGAACCCAACTCTTTCTTTGTTTTAGTGTCAAATTATCAAAGACATTTTGGAAATAAGTTTCTAGATTTCTTTCACAAAAATATTCACTCAAACTCTGAATAGATTTCTAGCTTACTTGTTTCTAGTCAATTCCATGTGCCAATAAATGAACTGAAATTATTTTCTAGACATAATGCCTAAGGCACATTTACTTTTTTATGCCCTACTTTTCCTCAAATTAGTGGTCAATTATCAATTTCAGGCTACCAAAAATAATAGATGAGGAATTCACATGTACAAACTGATTTTTGTCATACTTTCAGTCATTTTGTTCACATGAGAATCTTTATCTGGTTCTTGTCTCTTGAGGCTTTTTAAAATCCTGTCACTTTCTTTTGGGCATCCAGATTTCCTACAATTTGAAGATCCAGATTTTGGATTCTCTATATTCCTTTCACTTCTGCTCACAAAGTGGCGAATTTTTTCTCAATTTATTTCTTTCTTGTAATATTTTACAAAAACCAAATGAAATACCAGCACACTAATTCCAATCATTCCCCCAGGAGTCCAGCTCAGTACTTACTTGATCTGCCTTCTGAGTATCACAGTTAACAGTTATTTCACCAAGTGTCTTGCATCCCATGGGTCTCCATCTTTCAAGTCTCTGATAGTTTCCTTACCATCTGCTCCTTGACAAATAAACCAATGTCACACAATTTTCTTTGGCAGTTCCTGTTTCTCTTCCCTTTCCCTTCCCTCCCCTCCCTTCCCCTTCCCCTTCCCTCTCCTCTCCTTCCCCTTCCACTTCCCCTTCCCCTTCCCTTTCCCCTCTCCCTTCCCTTCCTTTCCCTCCCCTTCTCTTCCTTTCCCTTCCCCTCACCTCCCCTCTCCTCTCTTCTCCCCTCCCCTTCCCTCCCCTCCTCTTCTCTCCCCTTCCTTCCTTTGCTTTCTTCCTTCCTTTGCTTTCTTCCTTCTTTTGCTTGCTTTCTTTCTTTCTTTCTTTCTTTCTTTCTTTCTTTCTTTCTTTCTTCTTTCTTTCTTTCTTTTTTCTTTATTTCTTTCTCTCATGCTATTGACTCGATTAGAGTGCAGTGGCAGGAACATGGCTCACTGCAGCCTTAACCTTCTGGGCTCAAGCAATAATCACACCTCAGCCCCCCAAGTACCTGGGACAACAGGTGTGTACCACCATGCTCAGCTAACTATTTTTTTTACTTTTTTTACAGAGGCAGAGTCTAACCATGTGAGTGGTAGAAGGTATCTAAATTATTGGTGGTAAATCCATATAGGTCTGAAGCAACCTCAATTCTCGACTCATCAAAAGAAAGAATTTGATTGAGGGACATAAGGCAAAAAAAGAGACAGAGGCATGTTTCAGAACAAGTGTCCAAGTTTATTAACAAAAAGCTTTTCAACAAGAAAGAAAAAAATGTACACTTGAAAGAGACCCAAGCAGGCAACTTGAAGGACAAGTATCCCATTTATCTTTGATCCCGGGACTTAATATGCTGGCCCACTTCCCATATCCTGTGCATTTTTCCCTTTATTCTTCCCTAAGGGTGAGCTCTCCACATTCATGATGGCCTCCTTGCATTTGGGAGGTGAGCACGCACAGGGTGTTTAGGAAGTTGTAAGCATATCCATCTGAGGCTTTCTTCCCTTTTCTGGTAGAATGCCCTCAGCAGGTAGTACTTTGTCATTTTGTCTCTTAATGCACATGACCAAGTTCAGTTGCTCGATCCTGAGATTTTACTGGAAACTGATTACTAATTTCAAGTGTTTTTACATGTTTTGCAAACTGCCTCTTCGTGGTGCCTGCAATCAATGAACACTTTAGTGTGACAACTGTGTGCCTCTCAGAGGGAATTGCCTCTCCCTGGTGCAAGCTGCCAATTATCATTTTTAGAGAGGCAGTGTAAAAACTGGCAAGCCATCACCTGATGGTTGCCTGACATTCCTGGTAGGTGGCTGGGGAGGGGGTGGCATGGATCCCCCTCCTGCACTGCTCATGCCTAACTAATTACCTGTTACAACCGTGTTACCCAGGTTGGTCTCAAACTCCTGGATTCAAGCACTCTTCCTGTCTTGGCTCCCCAAAGTGCTGGGATTAGAGTCCTGAGCCACCACACTCAGTCTGTCATTTTAAATAATAATAACTGTTTAAAAATATGAACCCCAAATTTAAATGTTATTATACTGTAGACTTTGTTTCTCATTCATGTGAAGTTTGCAACAGATTTTCCTGATTGACTCCATATTCTTCCCAAAATGGTGAACGTGAATTCAGGTTTCTTCAATCTTTTGAGTTTTTCATTTTAAATTTGTGGCTTTTAAGATCACCACTGGTATTTGCCTGAAGCCTGGGGAATAGGGAAAAGTATGGAGAATTTAGGATAGGAGTATTTTTTCTGCCCAACATGGCAATAACCCATATCAACTCAGTTCAGATTTTGTTGGCTAGAACTCAGTTGTATGGTCACGCTTACCTACAAAGAAGGCTTGGAAATGTGGATTGGTATGTTCCCATGAAGAAGAGAAAATGGGTGTGGTGAGCAATTAGCCAGCCTTCACTGTATCAAACATCATTATAGCCTACCTCAGCTTCCACTCCACCTTCTTTATATTAAGAGAACTGGAGCTTCTGAGTCACCAGAATAGATGATTGCCACCCCTCTGTGGATTTTTGAGGCCATAACCATTTCTGGTCAGACTATTCTGGGGGACTCCATATAGAAATTGAATCTTCAGTTTCTGAACCCTCAGTAGGGCAACCAAGATCTTTACAGCTCTAACGGCAGGAAGGCAGACACACACAAACTTTCCTAAAGTTTAGATCTTCCTATTGCAGTAGGAAGTTCTCTAAGACTTAGTTCAGGCAGACAAACACAGGATTAAAGCAACTAAAAGCAGATGTGAGCTTTCTGTAAGTCAAAGCAAAATTCTGACTTAGTAAGAGAATTGATAATGCATGCAAAGCAGCAAGGAGGGTCAGACACAGACATGCCAAATGGCACAAGACAAGTTGTCCTAACATGGATTTTAGGATTGGAGGCATTTTAATTTTTAATCCAGCAACCTGGGGCTTCCTAATCAACCCACTCAATCTTCCTGGGAGCCTTCTGATCTACAGGGTTTGGAAAATTATCAGAGAACTATAACAGCTCAACAACAAAGCAGATGAGAGAAGTGGGTGGTTACTTAAAGTTTTTGGTATGTCTTTATTCAGGAAAAAAGGAGGAATACAAATTCAACCCAGTTTTGTCTGCTGCTCCAGCTATGAGAACCATCCTCCTTACTAAGAACAAGCTTCCTGATGGCATTTTGGCCAGGAGGGGACGATTTGCTTTCCTGATTAAGTGTCTCTGCTGGAGCATTACTGCTTTCAGTGATGACTGTCCTTTTTTAAAAATGACTATGTTTTTGAGTCTCACCTTCCCTTAGGTAAGTAAGACCATACAGTTTGCAGAGTTGAAAACAGCTGTTAGAATTTTTGTTTTATACACATTTCCTTTCAGCCACTACTGAATAACAGTAGTGGGAATAAAAGCCAATCAAGTTTATGCCTATTATCTAAATATCATGTAAATATTTCTAATAAGTTTAATTGATCCTCTCAATCAAAAATTGAAAAATTAGCCTTTCCCTAGATGTCATCAGTTTCAGTGTAATTGAAAATTGATTATCTTTACATCTATGCTGATGAAATATTTTCTAGTATTGCCTCTTTAACAGATTTAAAACATCCTGGAGCCTGGATGTGAAGTCGAATGTACCCAATTTTAAAAGGCTTGGTTAGAGGCTATTTGGTTATTCTTGCTTTTTTTTTTTTTTTTTTTTTTTTTTTTTTCAGATTGCTGCTTACTCATTCCAATTGTTTACTTCACAATTAATCATAATGACAGGCTAAAAGTTCAAATCAACAGGCCTTGGCCAAACTGTGTGTTATTGAGAAGATTTGGCTCTGCCTAACTGTGCTCTGAGGACAACTCTTACAGCACCACTTACCTAGTAGATGCTCGATAAATATTTGATGTTGATAATGTTGATGGCCATAACTGGCATCAAGTAGGAAAATAATAAACAGAAATCAAATTTTCAGTTAGGCTCACATACCAGTCTGCCTTTTAAAACAGGATTATAATTCTTCCTGTCTCTGAAATTTGCTTTCATGCCCAAAGTCAAGATGCCACAGAATTAGCATAGCCACCAACACTGTTCAGCACTTACTCTCAAAATGATTTTAGATGTATCTGTAAGTTAAAATGAATTTCCAACATGCTGAGCAATGTGATCTGTCATATTAGTCTAGATGTCAGGTGCCTAGACTTTATCTATAAGAAAGTATTTACAGTGCTTTTGCTCAAGAACTCATGAGGAACATAAGTGGGAGACAATTGTTATTTAAATTAGTGAATTATAAATATTGTGAACTTTTTAATAAAAACACCTACACCAATTAGTTCATATTTTGTATGAAAGTGATTATTTCCCAACCTCATTTTCTCTAATCAAATCACTGTTTGTTATGAAAACATGGCAAGCTGTCAAATGAGTGAAATGTCTTTTTCTAATCCTGACTTATTAGTATAATTTTTCCCTTCAAGAGAGGCAGCAAAAATATCCACAGGAACTATAATTGGCTATGGAATGAGACAGTCGCCTCTGGCAATTGAGGTGAAGTGGGTTGGCTGCTGAATTGTAAAGATCCTATTTTTCGTTGTTAGCCCTTGTCCCTCCCTGGTAACCCATCCACATGGGCAAGTTTAATCAGCAGTTATATAGTAGGAAGCTCCATGGCACTCTGAACTTGTATTTGAGCTCAGTTTTCTACTGATTAAACATGTGAGCTTGGAAAATGACTGCACTCTTGTAAGCATTAGTTTTCTCACCTGCAAATCAAGCATAATATCACTTTCTTTGTTGAACTGTCTAAAAAGAAACATAGTATATATTATGTGCCTAGCATGAGGCAGTAAGTAATGGCAGAAATTATCACTATATTCTTGGAAATAACAATTTAGCTAATGAGAATGGCATGGCAAAAGAACCCCGCCCTCTTTCCTGACCCTTCTTCCCAGAGCATGATCATGGCTATCCCATGGTCAACAAATTAAATGTCAATTTTAGTCTCAGGGTAAAATTTTACAGCCAACTATCAACTCTAGAAAATGGAGGTTGATAATGGAAGTGCTGACAAATCTTTTGATGTTTTCAGGAATGTAATGGGCTTCTTAAGAAACTGGAGTTGCAAGGTAAGCTGTTTATTTATTCTTTTCTGCTAAGAAGGCAATTATGCAGTCTTGTTGGAGAAGTTTATAATATGATTAAACAGTCAACATTAAATCAAATGGTGATGGAATCCCCAAGAGGCAGTTTACCTTGGCAGTACTTTTGAGATACTGAATTGTATTTTCAAATGCCTTTGCACTGAACTATGAAGAAGAAATTGCTAATGTTTTTAAACATTAAAAACATTAAAATGGGCTGATGGAGGGATGACCTTTTAACAGTTTTTTTTCCTAATTTTAATATTTACTAACTGACAAACATTTTCTATATTGGCATTAAAAAAAAATCTTCACAATAACTGAATAACTGGTCCAGACAATCCACTGACTATTTGCTCATACCAGTTTGCATTAGGTTCACATTTGATGTACTGTAAAGCAACTTGTGCTAACACATGTAGTAACAAAGATTACACTTTAAATCTGTGTAATAATTCAATTAGCAATTTATTTCTAATATAGTAGACATTAGTATTTTTATAAACACCAAATATATTAAACACGTTTTAAAGGAGGATTCTGTATATCAGCCTTAGAAGATAAAATTATGGTAAGCAAATCAGCTTGTAGTAATATGGTTTTTATATTTAATAAAGGGAATATTTATTTACTACCACTATGTCTGCATAAAATAAAAATCTACCATCTTCTCTCTTCTGGTATGCATTAAAATAAATAGAAACCTCCTTATCAGTGAATTTACATTCAAAAGTATTTTTAAAAATCTAAGAGAAAATACATTGTAATCAAAAATGGATCTACTAAAACATTATAATAATGATATGCAATTAGAAATGTCATATATCCTCCCTAAGCCTCAATTTAACTAGTATAAATTGGAGGAAAATAAGGATTAAATATGACACAATAGGAGATACTTCAAGTTGTACATGTATGTTCAAAATTCTGATTATTATGAGAACTTTGTGTTTTTAAAAACAAAATAAACTTAAGAAGGATAAAAGAATATTTATTTAATAAGTAACATAAAGTAGTGTTTGAATGTTTGAAGTAGTAGATTGCCTGAGTTAAAATATCTACTGTTTCTCAACTACCTTTATGACTTTGGTAAGGGTACTTAAACTCTGGGCCTTGCTTTTCCTATCTGTGAAATGGGAAGTTAATAATACCTCATAAGTTGCAGAGAAAAGGGTACCCTTATACGTTGCTCATGGAAATATAAATTAGTTAAGCCACTGTTGAAAAAAGGTTTGTAGATTTCTCAAAAACTTAAAACAAAACTACTATTTGACCCAGCAATTCCACTACTGGTTATATAGCTAAAGGAATATAAATCATTCTACCATAAAGACCCATGTACATGCATGTTCACCGCATCACTATTCACAACAGCAGAGACATGGAATCGACCTAGATGCCCATCGATGGTAGACTGTATAGAGAAAATGTGGTACACATACATCATGGACTACTACCTAGCCATGAAAAAGAATGACGTCATGTCCTTAGTGGCAACATTGATGGAATTAGAGGCCATTATTCTAAGTGAATTAATGCAGGAGCAGAAAAACAAATACCACATGTTCTCACTTATAAGTGGGAGCTAAACAATGCATACACATGGACTCAAAGAAGGTAACAATAGACACTCAGGCCTACTTGTGATGGAATGTGGGAGGAGGGTAAGGATTAAAAACCTATTCATCAGGTAATATGCTCAAGAATTGGGTGATAATACCCCATGACATACAGCTTGCCCATGTGACAAGCCTGCACATTTACCCCCTGAAACTAAAATGAAAGTTGAAAAGAAAAAAAATAAATAATACCTCATAAATTCATTCTGAGGATTGAAGGAGGCTTCAAACTATAGAAAAGCTTTCAAACTGTACCTGGCAAAGAATGATATTTAATTATTAGAGGTACGTCTGAATGTATAAATTTATGTATTTGGAACCCTAACACTCATGGAGCTCATTTTCCAAAAACTTCAGATGTTGTTTTTTGCTATCAACAGAAGCTTATAGTTAACTCACTCATTTTTTCTGTAGCAGGAGTGACCTAGAAAAGAGTACAGCATTTCTTTTATACCAATCTCACTTTATTTTGAAAAATGAGCTCGGGATTGGTAGGCATTAGTGTAGTGGTCCTCAAAGTATATCACATATTAGAATCACATGGATGACTTGCTAAAAACAGATTGCTGGGCCTGGCTACCAGACATTCCAAGACTGAGAATTTGCATGTTTTATAAATTCTCAAGTTCAGTTGATGCTGTTCTTTTGGAGACCACACTTTGAGAACCTTTCCCAAGTAAACAATTTGGAGACAAATGGAGCCACCTGGATATAGCTGCAATTGCACTATACTACTAACGTTTGAAACAGACATGCCATTTCATTTTTTAATTAAAATATAGAACCACTTTTATTTCTGCATATAGGTAAGAAATCACATTAATGCAGTATATGCTAACATTTGACTAGCTAGTTGATATGCAGAGGATATTTACCCCAATGACTTAAATTCTGCTATTTAAGAGGTTCTCCTTTGCAAATCAATGTAGTCTGGAAACCTCTTCAGCACATCCCATTAGGGAAAATGGTCAGGTATTTTGTAGCAGAAGATAAATAATGAAAACATTTGGATAAATGATGAAAAAAGTAGACAATCCCATAGAGCCTTTGATTGACAGGCTAATGAGATTACACTTCAAAATCCTAAGAAAGGGGGCAGCCAAGTCTCCCTCTTCTACAAGGTGTTTGACCAGAAAAGTGTCATCTAAGTAATGTTTCAGGAAGATTAATTTTGTGGTAGAATACAAAGAAATAGTGATTAAATTGGACTGGGAGGGAGGCTATGCTCATAGAACGCTTGTGAATGGTGGCAGAAATGAAAAGAGAGAGAGAAAATGAATTAGCAAAACCCACTCACTGATTCTATGCGGGGATAATTGAAGTTTCAAGCTTGGGTTCTTGTAGATTAGTGTCCTTGAGAGAAAGGGAAGGCAGCTGGAAGAAGTATTTTATGGGTATGCTATTGGATTAAGTTTCTGATTTTAAACCAGTGTAGCTTGGCTTCAAGGATAGACTTTTTCCCCCCTACATCATCCTGAAAGCAAAATCAGCACTGGTCTTCTTGTCTCAAATAAAAATCCACCCTGCCAGCAATTAGTTCAACCAGAATTTCATGTCTTCACAATCACCTTTAGAGAATCTCTATCAATTTCTTTTCTCTCCTTTCATCTTCCAAGTCCTATCATCTGCATTCTCTACTCTCCCACTCACTCTACTTCATGTAAAATGTGGGTAGAAAGAAGCAGGATCAAAACAAGCGTTAGGTGACTGTTATTTTTTATTGAATCATTTTGTTTCATCTTATCTGAACAGCAGAGAACAAGGATAAACTGTAATTTGGAACAAGAGAGGAGATAGAAATTGGAGAGAAATAGAAAAAGAACTTTTGAGAGAGCACTGTCTAGGAACAGTTATTGGCTTATTCTTTATCATCTTGTTTAAAAACATGAAGGCAAACTGTGAGCACACAAGATAAGTTATAGGGTTGGAGACAGAAAAGAACGGAAATCTAGGGTTTAGTGATGAGAGAGAAAACTGCTGAATGGGATGCCTGATACTACCTACCCCATAACTTGGTGAAGGACATAGGGAAGTTCAGGAGGTTGCAAGGTCAATAATCACCACATGCTATTTAGAGCATTCTCAGCTATCGCCAAAATTGTAGAAGCAGTTCCATTATGTAATATTATTTTCATGTACATTATTCCCATGGAACACAGCAAGTCAAAGGTGAAATTATCCAACTACATTGATTCTTTAGTTTATAAATTGAAGGTGTATTGTGTAATGTATTACACACTTGGCACTAAGTTGCTTTTGTTGCCAATAAACAATATGAAGCCAAAGTGCAAAAACAAACATTTGAAAGAGAAAGATAAGAGAAAGTCACTAGATCACAAAGCTCTGCACAGAGAAGTTAAAGAAACCCCAAAGCAAGTGCAGCTATAAATATTTAGCATTTAATTGGACAATTCTAGTCTCTCTGTATTTGGGAAATCATTCTGTAATGAGCACAGCAGCTAAGATTCATCTTTGTATCACGAGACAATGTCTAAATGACAAAGTTGTCTGCAAATGTTTCCTACATTTTTGTGTGAGATATTTTTAGGGGTGAATCTCCATGACACAGTAATGACAACTGATATCTTGGTAATGTTTAGTGTGAGAGTCCTTATCGTGTTGATATCAAATTTATTTTAATGCTTCAAAAAATGCACCATTTCAGAAAGCACTATTCTATAAAATGTGTGCATTATTTATTTTAGTATGTGTGTTTTCCAAGGAAATAATGAAAAGTTGAAAAATAATATGAACACTTTCAACTTTGACATGGAGATAGACTTTTTACATTTGTGTTATTATTGTTAATTTTAATCTTCATTATAACATCATGAAAATGCTCAGACCCACAGAGATAACAATGATAAAAGTAATTACTCATTCAGGTGGAATTTTTAAAGTGCAATGTTTTCTGAATGGTGGAGAAAAAGATTTGAATGGGGAGGAGAGTAGTGTTCTATCTGGAGAGTGACTGACATGACAATGTCACTGAAAATTATGAAAATAGTGGGTAAAATTTAGCAGCCTTTGGGGGCTAGGAGAGCAGAGGTGAAGGCATCCACAGGAAAGTGGCTATTGGCCTAGGGGTTCTGACTCTCTGCAGGAGATGCCACTGCATTCCTATATACGATATTTTCTGTTATCTCTAGTGTGCCTAAGAGGCTGAGAAGATGGGAGAGAAAATAGGAAGACATTTGATTTATGTGGACAAGAAGGAATATTTACAGCATTGTTCCTATTGAAAAGTATCTTTTGCATTTTAAACATTTGAATTGCAGTTGAGCATCTGGTACATTCACAAACTAGGGCTCGAATTGTACAGAATGGTACAAAGGAGTTTTAAGAGTCTGTGGGAGGATGGTATTCCTTGAATACAATATAGTTTAATGAGACAGTGGCCATGCATCTGGAGCCAGTCTTGTGAAATTGCCCAGCACAGGCTTAGTCATTTACCTACATTTCATATGAGCTCTCCTTAAGTTTATCCATAGCTAGCCTTCTTTCAAGAACTTATTGATCTTCTTATCTGGTCTGCTTAATTAAGCACACTATTGACAAAATCTGGATCTTTATTTGATCTAGCCTAGTAGAAGTTAGAAGCACTCTCTCAATTGCTCATGAAGCTTAGCCATGGTGTGAAAATAGAAACCTTGTAGTAACAAGCAAGTCAAGTTAGTATTCTGATATTTACTACATGCTAAACATTCACTACCACTTAACAAATATTGTCTCTTTAATCTTTCTAATAAACATATGATTATTATCCCCATTAGACATATAAGAAAGCAAAGGCCAAAGTCTTATAGCGGTAATTGCAGAGCCAAAAATCAGATCCAGGCATTTTATTTCAAAAGATTGCTCTTAATTTCTCTGCTCCATTGCAAGCTGTTTACATCTGTCTGGGAGGTGATGCATTCATTCTCATCAAATGTATTTTGAAGCAGAGTTGAGTAGTCAGCCTGGAAAATCAAAAATTACTATCTTATCTTCCCCAAGTGATGATAAACTGTTTTTCAAGGATTGGTGCCTTTAACATGTTTTATCTCTCATTCCATCTAGAAAAGTGTTCTGCACCTTTCAGGAACTCAATAAGCATGGATTGACTTAGAACTAATATATATGTAGTCAACTAGCTCCTTAAGATAGAACTATTCTATCAAAATAGTTAGTGGCTCAACAAAATAATTGAATATCTTTTTCATATTTTTCATATTTTGCTATTCTTACAGCGTATGGTTCCTTATCAATAATTTTATTTTTTATATCATTTCTTGAGTGGTTACTGACCAGAACATTCAACACATATATTAGAAATACTATCTAAGATTGACTTATAGATGACATATAATTTGAAAAAAATGCACATTAATAACTGCTTAAAATGCAGTTGTAGTTTCATATGGATGAAAGAAAACGTGTACATGTATTTCTATATACATATATGTGTGTATTTCTATATACATATATGTGTGTATTTCTATATACATATATGTATATATTTCTATATACATACATATGCTTAGCTTAAAAATATACATATATATGTTTTATATATACATACATGTGTATATATAAATATACATATATACATACATGTGTATATTTATATATACATATAAAATATATGTATATATACATATATGTTTTATATATGTATATATACATACATGTGTATGTATATATACTTATATATGTTTTATATACACACATGCATATAGAAATATACACATGTATGTATTTAAAACATATATATGTATATTTTGAGCTAAGCCTTGTTTTAAGTTCTTTACTTTCATCATCTCATAACTTTCCTTATCGGGGAAAGAACCACTATTGTTCCATTTGACAATTGAGACAACAGATTTGGGGCAGTTAATAAACTTGTCTCTTGTCAGACAGCTAGCTAATGGTGGAGCTAGAATTTAAAACTAAGTATGTGGACTCCAGAGCCTGAGGTCTTAAACATTGCACAACACTGGCTCTCTACAGTCATAAATCATAAATTATATTTTCTTTGATGTGTAATTTCTTTGAAGCCTTCCTCCTTTTGGGTCTGCATACTAACCAGTTGTATTACATGTTTTGTGACTGTAAATTAGATAGAATGTTCAGATTTTCATCAGTATTCTTTAAAAAAATTTAAAACAATCTCATTTTTATAACATTTGTTCAATACATTTTGTCTCAGACATGCTATGCTGAAGAACACAGGGTTTTCAATGAGGCTTGGCATGAATCATTTCCTGGATAATCATATATATATATATATGTGTGTGTGTGTGTGTGTGTGTGTGTGTGTGTATATATATATATATATATTCAGTGAGAATGCTGTTCCTCAATGAGAATGAAGTGGAAGGAAGACAGAGAATTACGAAAATCATGAGAAGCATTTTAAAATCTTATATGTAACACATTTGGCAACCCTCTCCCTGAGAATCTGATATTCCCATCTCTAGTTTTATAGTAATAATAATATATTTTATCAAGAGGAGCAATGTGTTTAAATATCTCTCCCTCCTCCTCCCTACCCCCTTTCCCTCTCTTTTCTCTCTCCTCTCACTAGACGCTTTCTCTGTAGCAGTGCGTGAAGTGATAGGGCTCAGAGGGTGCTTGCATTTCCTTTAGTAGGGCAAATGTGAACAGGGTGATATTTAGGGAAAAGAGAGCTAGGAACAATCTATTTAGTTCTGCTTCTAGTATAGGTTTAAGCTAAGGGTGATTTGTGTTCTTGAAGCCCATGGACTGTTCAGATTAGATTGCCAGGGAAATCATCTGCATGGGTACCTTAGAATTACAGATGAAAACAAAGCCATGCTGCAGGAGGCCACTCTGAATCTAATTCCTCTGGGAAGGAGAGAATGTCCACATTTGTTCAGAGATATGAGGCTATAGAAAATTATCTTTTCATTTGAAAAATGACTAAGAGTTATACTGCTTCGACTTTTTTAAGGTTTTGATAAAGCTTGTGGCACAATGTTACTAAAATTATCTCATTCGTTTCTCATAATGAGCCCCAGAGTAAAGTTTTTGTTTTACCAATGAGAGAGAAAATGACCCTTTCTGGGAAATATAGGACATTGGCTTAAAAATGAAATGTATACTAAGCAGAGATGTGTGTACCCTAATATTATAAAAGCTACATGAGTCATTTAGCTTTGCAGACTGACCTATGTGAATGTGGTTGCCATGAGGAGAGATTAGGGTAGGTAGGTTTTGACTAAGTAAGAAAGCTGTAAAATCACTTGATAGAAGACAAGTTAATGAGGATTATTCCACTGTACCAATTAATACAACCCAAGTAAGATGAAAATCAAATGTGAAAATCTTATGCTAGTATTGAATTAATGACTATAATGAAAATAAAATTTCGGCTATATATTCAAGTGCATCAGGGTTTAGTTTGTTTCCAATTCAGAAACAGGTGTTAAATGCAGGTTTAGATACTGACAGGGAGGTTATGATCTCTGTGATCCACATGCCTACAAAATCACCCTATGTAAGTTGCCCAGCAAATACCTAATTACAACTTAACATGTTCATACAACCATGATATAATCAATAATTTTCCTCATAAAAATCAGCCCTCCATTGGAGGCTGAATTTCATTTCCATTTTTTCTTTCCTTTTTTATTTAAAAGCAAACACATTTTCTGTTTGAATGTTGAATAGGAAATGCCCGAAAATTTGCTACATCTCCAGGGCTAACTTTTGAAATTCTTTATTTTTAATATAGTTTTGATGAACAATTTTTAGTCAATAGGACTTAATAACAAAAACAACTGAGTATTATTTAAAGTACTCATGATTTTTTAAGCAAATAAAAGCCAAAGGAAAGAAAAAGCCTTTAATATATCAAAATATAGAACCAACAGTATAATTGAGAATTTCAATTGTTTAGAGGAGTGGTTTCAGTTATGTCCTCTCAACCATTGTATATTTGCATTTAAAGGCAAAGATATAATGTCCTTGTTTTAAAATATGTGTATATTCTTCCTTTTTACCTTAATAGGAAAAAAAAATGCCCAGTGGTACAAGTAACATAGCACACAACAATTTTAATGATTATTTAGTTTAATGCTGTGGTCTTAACAGAATATAATAAAATCTATGCATTGACCAAATTCTTAGTCTTTGAAACATATCATTTTGAGATGAAATATGCTTTGTCCTGAAACAGATTGATATAAAAATGCATGCATGCTATAAAAGAATAAAGACAAACTGTTTTCTAAAACATTAACTTTTTTTATATTCACACATTTGGATATTGGTGAAAATAAACATTTAAAGCAGTCTAACAAGCTGCCCCAAACCTGCACAGTCCCTTTGTATTTTACCAGAATGACAGATGCAAGACTGGAGAGTGAATAATTCCCTTTAGATGATGTATTCACAAAGCCAGTGTTGCCAGGATTTTAATGAACTCTTTCATTGCTCAAACCAAAAGTAAAATAAAATTGAAAATGAAATAATTAGCTATTCTTAATTTTTTAATATATGCCATCTTGTCACATAGTATCTGTTTCTGTCAATCTGCTAGTTTAATTAAATCAATTCTTTTTAGTCTCAAAGCACAAAAACTTACAAACTGGATAAAATCTGTAAAGCAGCTTATGATGGTTTCCATGGTGTGCCAATAATGCATCAGAGTGACCATATTCCAAGACATTAATGTTCAGCTTGATTGTAATAGATACAACTCTCTTTCTTATTATATTTGTATTTAAATACTTTACCAGTATTTGATGCTCAAAATTAAATGATAATAGAATTAAGATTTTTTAAATCAACTTTGGGGTTCTGCATCCTCCTTTTCCTATACCACTCCAAGAAGCCCAGAGTAAGCAGCTCTGGGGTTTCATGATCAAACTGTTCTCTGAAAATTAAAGGATCCCTTACTCATTTATGTCCTCAATACCTTCATATTTGACATCATTGATACCAAACTCCCATGGAGTTCACAAGATACAAAAGAAATCTGGAATGAAATGAAAACTGGACTGAAGATCCAATTTGTAATCATTTGTAATCACTGAGTTCCTAGACAAGGTAACTTACCGCCAGTAATTTATGGAGAAAACCATTTAGTTTATTAAGTGTTGCATTCTTCTTGCCTAGTACAGACAAAAAGGATTTTGTACCCCATACTTCTCTTTCAGCTTTGGTTTACTGAGTTACGATTTAAATACAATAAAGTCTATCTTAAAAAGGTGTCATATTCTATATATTTTGACAAACTTACACAGGCCTGCAACTATCGCAAAAATCAATATAGAATAGTTTTATCCTCTCTCAAATTTTTCTCATCCTCCTTTGTAATCAACTCCCTCTCCCCATTACCAACTTTTGCCAAATACTGATCTGGTTTCTGTTCCTATATTTTTACCTTTTCGGGAATGTCAAATAAAAGAAATTTTTTTAAATATATTTTTTCTGAATCTTTCATTTAGCACAACACTTTTGAAATTATCCATGTTACTGCATGGAACGGTGGTTTGTTCCTTTTTATTGCTGGGTAGCATTCCACTGTATGGATGTATCACAGGTAATTTATTTGCCCAACCCCCTACCTTTGGTGGATATTCAGGTAGTTTACCACTCTAGGTAATTAGAAATAAAGCTGCTATAATATTTGCATATTTTTTTCTGATCCTATGTTTTCATTTCACTTGGGTTATTATCTATTAATAGGAACAGATTGCTGGGTAAGAATATCTTTAACTTTGTATGCAAATGAGAAACCTTTATTCAAAGCCACCATACCAACTTTCATTTCTACAAGTAATACATAAGACTTCTAGTTACTCTAAATCCTTGCATGTTTTATTTTTATTTTTAGTTACAGAAATTCTAAAAGCTATGTAGTACTCTCATTATGGCTTTAATTTGTATTTTCCTAATGACTAATTTCCTAATGACTATACTTTTATGGGCTTATTTGCCAGTCATATATTTTATTTGGCTTTTGTTCAAATATTTTACCCATTTTTAAGTTGGGTGGTCTTATTACTGAGTTTTCAGAGTTCTTTACATATTGTGGTTCTTTACATATTCTGGAATGTAAATGATTTCTTTTTTTTTTTAACTTTCTACATACTTAGTGGAAGTGAATGTTCTTTGTTTCACTTGATGAAACACACTATCTGCAGATACTATTTGCAGATAACTGCTCTATAACACTCAAGGTTCTTATTCAAGTTGTTTGACCATCTTAAATGTTTACTGTATACCAGTTCTGTGCTTTTCACCTAAGTAAAATATAAATACAACCATATATAGCCACTTGCTTATTAAAAAATCTATAAATATAAAATACTGTTATTTTAAAAATAAGCAAATGAATGATTTTGTTAGTTTTTCTTTTATTTTTAATTTGAAATTCCTACATGATAGTTGAAATACAAGAAAATCAAATCTGATAGTAATATAATTTTTGAGAAATAATTTTATAAAAAGTTCAGCTCAATTAGCATGATAACCAAGCTGTCAGAATCTACCTATGAATCACCTTTAGTTCCATTTTGCCTGGATTCTTGCATTAATTTTAGTTGCTGAATTTATTTCAACAAAAGGAAACTACTCTAAAGTTTCTGTAAGAAGTTTGCTTAACTTTTTCAAGGAGTCTGAATCAAATTGAGTTGTTTATAAAAGAAAGAAATTCCACTTCTCATTTTGCTGCATAAAGTCATAGCAGGAAATGCACAGAACTTCTGTGAGATATGTAAGGTACTGCTCTAATGGCATAGCACATAAACAACTCTAATGATACAACACTCTTTAGAACACTCTGAAGATGAGTAAGCATCATAGCCTTGAATGTGGATGCACTTCATTAAGCATTCCCACTTTATATTTTATTCAACCTCTTTTTTTCTTAAATATTTCAAAAAAAAGAGAGGGACAGAGGAAAGACGAGTCAAAATTGGTAAAGAGATGAGGAGCTAAGCATTACAGGTATTTAAAATACTTACTACCTTTACCTGATTAGAGATTTAAAAAATAGTGAAGAGTATTCTGCACAAATATTTCAAGGCTTCTACTTAGAACTTCTGCCAAATGCCTGTAGAACAGTCCAATATACTTAAGTGACCTATATTGTAGGATACAATTGAGGAATGAGACTTGGCAAGTGGAAATTCAGCTAATGAAAACTGTCTATCCTGATAATGAGGTGTTTTTGGACATAGGGAGGTGAATGCCAGCATTCGAATGTTAGGACTCCAAGTTGGAAAAGAACAGGGCTTGGGAGTTTGATACGTGGCAGGAATAATTAATCTTTTGGATTTCATCTGACCTATGGGAAATAGTGGTATGGCATCTGCAGGTTTATCTGATATATGTGTATGGGAGGGTGGACAGATATTAGACCCACTGTATCCCACATGTCAGAAAATGACAGCTCTTTTTAAAAAAAAAAACCCTGAAAGTTAGAGGGGTAAAATAGAAGATTCATAGCCTTCTAAGTTCCTCCCCATATTCCTGCAGCTATCTACTTCAAAAACCTTTCTGATATCTGATATCTTTAGAATGTTTATTGAAAGTGTTCCACCAAGGCTGGTGTGGTGGCTTACACCTGTAATCCCAGCACTTTCACAGGCAGAGGAGGGCAGATTGCTTTAGCCCAGGAGTTCAAGAGCAGCTTGGGCAACACATGGTGAAAATCCATCTGTGCAAAAATTACAAATGTTGTCTGGGTGTCGTGGTGTGAACCTGTAGTCCTAGCAACTCCAGATGCTGAGGTGGGAGGACTGATTGAGCCTGGGAGTTTCAATCAGATGTTGCAGTAAGCCATGATGGCACCACTGCACTTCAGCCTGGGGGACAGAGTGAGACCCTGTATCAAAATAAATAAAATGTTCCACCCTGAGATTGAATACAACCATTTAAGGATGATTTAAAATGATAAGCATTTTGATGTACCTATAAATGTAGCTTTATATGAGGCTTTTTTATAAACTGATCCACTTAAGAGCAGTCCAGGAAGTTTGCATCTAATGTTGAATTCTCCTTAGTGTCTCTGCTATACAAGGATTTCAGATTTTTATACAAGCATGGCATTAAGCAATAAATGGGACCTGTTTTTCCTATTCTCAACTCTTCGTGTTTCCCAGACCAAACCAAACAAACAAATCAAAAATCCCTCACAAAATATTTGATGCCTTTTGCCACCAATGCTACCTTCTGATTCTTGGATATTTGTATCTCTTTCTGCATACTTCTTTTAGAGCTTATGCATAGTAGGAAGCTTTGCATAACCATGGAGAGAACCATGAGCATAGTGCCATGGCTCCGTCCTAGTGAATACAGAGGAGTTTTCTCATAAAAGCAGCTTCTCCACATATTACCATATTTGTGGTGTGGATCTTCAATCCCTCAGTCTATTAGATAGATGAGGGGAGGGTCTAGGAATATGGGGTGGGGTTATTGTCTGTTAGCTCCTGTGTAAGGACAATGTTGCAGATATTAACTTATTTTCCCTCTTATTTACCAGGTATTTTCTGTCTTCTTCTTTTACACATTAATAAAAAAGAAAGAAAAAAGTTTCAGACACAGGGAGGGGAGCACTACACACTGGGGTCAGTTGGGGGGAAATAGGGGAGGGACGGTGGGAGGTGGGGAGCTGGGGAGAGATAGCAAGGGGAGAAATGCCAGATGCAGGTGATGGGGAGGAAGGCAGCAAATCACACTACCCCGTGTGTACCTATGCAACAATTTTGCATATTCTTCACATGTACCCCAAAACCTAAAATGCAATAAAATAAATAAATGGGAAAAAAAAAAGAAAAAAGTTTCAAAATTCTTTGGAAGAGGGGTATGCAACAGGTTGAAAACCAAAAAATAAAAATGGTATGTCCTAGCTGTTATATTTCAAACACCCAAATAAATCATTTGGTAGTCTCAGAGCATTGCACAGAATTACTGGAGAGTGTTCCCGTTCCTGTGAAGCCATTGCAAAGAAGACCAGGGAAAACTTTGAAAGAGAATTGAAATTACTGACTTAATGGAACACAATTGGATAGGTATGGTATTGGCCAGTGCCTGAGTGAACAGATGATTCAAGTGCTCCCTGCCTGCAACAATGACTTGGCACTATATAATACTCTGAAAACTAGATATGACCCTTAGAAAATTGAGAACTCCAACAGAATAAAATCTAACTATTATCCTATTAGGGCTTTCAAATATAAACTAATCTATTAAATCAACATTTTTGCACATGTCAGTTTATAGTGTAAAATTCCTATCTGCTACACCAAATTATACTTGGAACAACAAAGTGTGCATAATTTGAACCCCCTTTCTTGAGGGGTAACTATGGGTGGTAGCTCTAATGTCTCTTCCAACAAAGGTAATTATATGTATGAGTAGGAAAAGAATCAGTTAAATTAATATTAACTTCTATATTCTCTTCTCTATATTTCCTGAAATACAGTGCTTTAATCCCACTAATCTCAAACAAAAGAATTTAGTTTATAACTACAAAAGTCAGGGACAAGATATCATCTGGTACATTGGGTCAGATGACATTAGTAAGGACCATATATACAAAACAGATATATGGAGAATTCCCAAGTACAAATATGACAGCAATTTTGAGAAAAACAGTATTTTGGCTCTCATACGTTCTCCACCAAATTAAACTCATCATGCTACTGGTAGTAAAATTAGGAGTGGTGGTAATAACAATAATTACTACAATAAGAAGAATTATCACAGCATGTATTATTTATTATGTGCCAAGCACTGTACTAAGTATTTACAACATTATATTATTAAAACTTTGTGATAATTTTATCACTAGAGTCCATGCTTCTGACCACTTTTCCATATTGCTGTCCCTTGCCACCAAAAAACTCTAAAATAGACATTCCAAAGGGTAGGAATCAAGTCTAAGTGCCTCCAATACAATTCAACATTCCCTTTGAAATAGTACATATTTGTGCAGCCAAAAACATACATGTTATTTTCAGTACAGCCTTTCTGCATTTCTCTGGATTCTTTGTCAATGAAATTCTGTTGTAAAGGGAAGAATGCATTGTCATATTTTATTTTGTACTTTAATGAATGCACAACTAAATAATCATCCAAAGGATATAATCTATCATTCATATGCTTCCATACTAATAAAACAGAATGCCCACTTCCTGCATTTTATATGGCACATTGGTTAGAAGTTGTAAAAGCAGGTTATGTTATAGGTAGTTGTGGGTATTATACTTCTAGACATGGTTGAAGCATATCTGGAAAGAGATATCTCAGCTGCACTGTTATTTTTATATGTGAAGAGAAGTTCTTCACAGTTATCAGAGTGAAAATTCCATCTGCTGCTTGCTATATACAGACTGGGAGCAGAAGCCACAGACCTTTAAAAATGCTTATTTGTTACAAGAAAATACAATACATTTTCAGAATCCTCAAATATTGAACCAGAAAGATTATAGAAAACTCCATGCCAAGAAGAGCCAGTAGAGATTACAAACATCAGAGAGAGAGGGAAACAAAAGCATCCTGAATATCCCTGTTGAGTAAACTGACTCATTATTTAGTTTTGAAACACAACTTAGATTTTTTTCCCTCTATTGTCACTGATATAATTTCAAAGTTAGGCCGATAATTGAAGAGTGGGTGAGGAAAAGGCACGTACTGTACATGGCCGGGGCATGTGGAACCAAGGAGGCAGGGGGAGATATGAGCAAGTTTATCTTTTGATTCTTTTTAGAAAAGAAAACAATGAGAAAGAAAACAATGTCTTAATTGAGAGGTAGTCCCACACACCTCCAGAATATCAAAATTGAAGCAGCCGGTATGGCATTTCAAATATGCATTGCAGGCTGTTCCTTTAGAAAGTCATCTTAACCTCTCCTTTCCATTGTCTGTAAAGAATGGATGTTTAATGGCTTTGAGTTTTAAGAGAACACTTCGGGCATCACAAAATCTCCAAAACATGTTTGTTTGCTTGTTTTCTAAATATTTAATACAATGCATATATAGGCTAGTATACATTATGATCCCTTGATATTTTTTGATTGACTTTCCTTTTCAGATGTTCATGATACTTGGTATTCATGTACAGCAGGGAAATATTCATAACAAAACTATGAGCATAGTTATTATTTATGTGTATTCGAGTCTTCTATCCTTCTCTTGTTCTTTTGTCCATTAATTCTATTTTACCTATGCCCATGCCCCTTATATACTTGAAGAACCTTCCAGGAGAAAAAGCTATTTCTATATGCCCTTGCTTGTCTTTGTTGTGGGTGTTTTTTTCCACGTAGGTTTTTTACTAGCCCCTAAGGTGTGCCTTTTTGGAATAATTTAATACTATCCTAGGGCTAGTCAATTGTAAACAAGTCTGTTCTATGAAAAAACTGCTTAAAAATTTCAACTGAACATCTTAGAATATGAAAAAGAACTGACTGAGAATGTATTTTATAATAAGGCTCCTCAATTCATATTTTAAATTAACACTTCCCATTGGAGTTTGTGTGGATTGGAAAGAATAAAGAGAAATTCTGAACTGTCATTCAGATAAAGTTAATAACAAAAATAGTTTCTATAATTTTACAAGGGCAAATCTAGTTCTAGAAGTCTTACATCAACGATTCACCAAAGTTTACAAAATTTGCTTTGTTCACCTGGGGAGTCACATGTATCTGAGTTTGTTGCCATTTTCCACAATATAAGTGACCACCAAAAATTTGAATGATTTCATCTAGAGGTTGGCAAACATTTTTCTTTAAAGGACCAGTTAGTAAATATTTTTTGACTTTGTAGGCAAACTGTCACAACTGCTGAAGTCTGCCATTACTGTGACTCCCAAGTACACATAGACAATAAATTAACAAATGGGCATGGATGGCTGTGTTGCAATAAAACTTTATTTACAAAAACAAGCAATGGCCGCACTCAGCCTGCGAATTGTAGTTTGCCATAGTTTCAAAATAGAATCATTACAATTTAATCGTTTCCATGAAAACTCAAGAATATTTTATGAAAACCATTTTATTTCAGATATTTCTAGAGTGTCACAACTACTCTTTATCACGTTGTCACCAGATTCAATTTTTTGACTGAACTGAAAGCTTAGTATAGTCATATATAAAATGGTTGTAAAATATGAGAATTTTTATTCTCCACATGCTTTTCATATTTTTATTACTATTTCAGATTTCTGAATTAGTTACTGCGATCTGACAGAAGAAGTCAGTTTTCTTTTACCTTCCAGTGATTTCTTTCATCAATAAACAGCTCGATACAAAGCTTTGAGGGATCAAATACACTGTTAGTCTTTAACAACTTCCTGAAAAGAGGTCTCACCCATGTAAATTATTAAAATATTGATGAAAGCAAAACGAGCTACTCCAGTAAACATTATACATAGTGAGAGTATAATACTGCGGTTAATGTAAAAAATAATTTGTGAAAAACGATTATAGAAAAAGAAAGCTTCATCCTATACATACAGTTTTAAGGTGTGTCTTCATTCTTATTCATGGCAGTACACTGCCAACAATACATGACTTTAATGTTTCTGACTGCCTCTCTTCTCTCTTGATATTACCAGGAGACAGAGGATCCTTTATGTACATTTTCAGCTGCATAAAGACTCTGTTTAGAACGTTTTACTAGAGTGAGCTAAGAGCTTTAGCTTGCTTAGTGGACTCCTAAATTACTGCAGCTTCATCCTGTCCTTATGCAGACTGTGACAATGTTTTATTTACTTTATTATCTTGTTACCCTTTAAAGTGTGGGTACTTTGCCCACTTAAATTAGCAGAAACCCATTTTCTCCTTTCACTAACAATAGTAAAATAGATCTATTAAAACTTTACAAGTGTAAAAAAGGACAGTCTACCATTTAGCTTGAATGAACTAAGAAAACTAAGACTCACTTTGCACCACTGATTTATACTCTGCCTTTCACTAGATCTCATTTACCCTATATGTTGCTGGCAAACAAAGAAATATTGGAGAACATCTCATGTGTTTCATTTATGGTACAACATATTCTGTGTCTAATTCTAACATACATCCCAGAATGTTAAATCTACCTGGCATCAAGCAATTCATGGCTTGATGATTAATTACAAGTCTAATAGAAAAGATAAACAACCCATTGCAATTGCAGAACAGTAAGCAATTTCCTTAATCATGGAGAAATTACTAAACTCTATTCATCACAGGTGTGTAGGTTTATGTTATCAGCATCTTCTGTGAATCACATGAAGTTATTATTTTCATTCTACAGCACCAATGGGTGTTTATGGAAATAACGGTACACTATACAATTTTGATTGCACAGTGAGAAAAATAGTTATTTGGAATGCAATTTGGACTGCAATATTTCTTTTTTGTTGCCTCTCATTTGGCAGCTTATGCTACTCAGATATTATCATCAATATGCCATACATAAACTTACATTCATCACTGGTACTTAGGCTTATTAACTAAACGGCAATTATATTGTCGTGGGAGGATTACGGGAATGCCTATGACTGAGTGTTGCAACGTTTCCTTCTTTACAGAACAATGTGTTTTTGTTGTTAACAACAAGCCATAATGTAAACGCTCTGTCTGAAAGTATAAGAAATGTCATTGAAGGCAAAAACATCATTTTCTGAAAATGGCCATTTATAAATATTATTTTATAAAATTTAACAACTCAGCATATTCTAACATAAAGTATATTAAACACAGTGTACACAAAAGGTTCAACTATAATATGCAATTTTACAAATCAATTAATGACTGATATTCATGCAAGATCACAAAATCACTTGAACTGAATCTCGATATTTTTTTAAAAAGTAGGTGAGTTTTAGAGTTATCAATTCACAGTAAATGGTATATAACTTCCCCACAAAAGAAAATGGTGGTAACTGGTTGTACCTCTTGGTAGCCCATCATCTCTCTGCGAGATGCTTCTCCAGAGCAAACCCAGCCTTTGTGACTCCAGATCAGCTGAAAGTAGAACAAAGACAAACAACCTCTCTTGCATCCCAGCATCACTACAGCAAGTTTATGCACCACATGGTAGGTCCTTGATATTCTTTTGACAATGCTCAGTGTCTGTAATAGGGAAAAGTTCATTTTTAAATCTTGTCACATACCTGAAAAAAGAGTCGAGAGGGAACATCTCTGCCTGCTACCTACATGGTGAATTTAGTGGGCTCGTTATCAGAGTTCAAGACTACAGTTCTTCCATAATCTACAACATCATAGTGAGTTTGCTAAAGTGGACTATGTAAGGCTGGTAGTATTGAACGTTTCCAGATTTGATTTTTTTTTTAAAGGACAGAATTGAAAGGGAGAGACTACAAGCTATTTTATATAGGAGATAGAAAACTAGTTGAAAAATAGACTCTCCTAATCTAATAGAAATGGTATACCAAATACTTTAAAATATGTAAATGTGCAGAGAGAAGAATTTTTACTGGGGAGATTTTTTTTTAAACCATCATCAACTGCTTACTTGTAAATAGTAAGTTGTAATATGTGAAGTAATGAAAATCATATTAAATACTATCACCTGAGTTCATTAGGTTTATTGATATAATTGCAGTTCTGCTTTAACTTGCATATATTATCAGAGATTTTGTATTCACTATGCAATAGCTTCATAAAACAACATGACGTGACTATAGTTGGGACTAGAAATTAGGAATGGCCAAAAAGAAACCACAGACTTTCTATTCAAGCTTCAGGCAATGATTCCGTCTGAGTTTGAATGAGCTGTTTCACTTGCATCTGTACTCATCTTCCTAGGTATAAATTAGAATCATTTCTGCCATGTGATTCCTCAGAAGTGGTAAGAGTATAAGTTTGGATTTCAAATAAATCCTGGAAGTCTTTAAAGGAAGAAAAGAGTTATACCAAATAACAATGCATCTATAATTTTTTTTTTATATTTAAAAATTATCATGCAAATTTGCATTTTATTTTAAAAACTCAATGCCGCTGTGTGGTCCAGATGTTGAGTTGACATTCCCACAATGAGCAAGAAGTAATTCATTCTCTACATGTGTTATTACAATTTTCAATCTATTTACTCTTTTAAGACTGCAAACTCCTGTTGATTTTTTACACTTTTCGAATATAGAAAGACATATACATACATACAAAATACAATTATTACTTTTTAAAGGAGAAATTTAGAATATTGATTTATAGTATATAGTTCCTGGAATGATTTTTGCCCTGACATTTTAGGCTTATTTTTCTTTCAGCGTTCAAGTAATAGTATTTATTTAACGTATCTTTAAATAAGCTATATGAAAGAAGACTATTTTTTACCCAAGATGACTTAGGTTATTAAGCGTTTTATTTTTTCTCCTATCAAGTATTACTTAATTTTACCTTATTTTCTATGAAGAGATTTCTATTCATTGCTATTTTAGGAAGAAATTTGATTTTCTTATTTTTTTCCTGTCTTGTATTTGTCTTATCTATTTGATTCTTAACCTGTGGGTTGGTTTTATTGTTATCTCAATATGATAGTTGAGGATGATGAGGCACATACTGACTAAGTACCCTGCTAAGGCTATACAGCTTTGAATTGGGAGAGGAAGAACTCATTCAGGCTATCTGGCTCCAAAGCAATACTTTACCCATCTATTATATTGTCTCTCTGGACTATTGCCCTGAAAAAATAGAGAAATGAAGGCACCATTTATCCAATATGGGGAAAGGTGCAGAAAGATAAGACTGGTGAAGGCAAGACTTAAGGGAGAAAGAGGAGGACCCAAGGGTTTGTATTTAGATATGCTGGCATTAGGGGACTATTATAAGTTGAATTGTATACCCTCAAAAGGTTTCGAAGTCCTAACCTCCACTATTTGTGAATGTGGCCTTATTTAGAAATAGGGTCTTTGATGGTGATCAAGTTAAGGTGAGATAATTAGGGTGACTCTAAAATAGTATAACCATGTCCTTGTGAAAAGGAGATTTGAACACAGAGATGAACATGCAGAGAGAGCACCATATAAAAATGAAGGCAGAGATTAGGATAACATATCCATAAGTAAAGAAATGCCAAATACCACAGGCAAACCACAGGAAGCTGGTAAAGAGGCCTGATATAGATTTTCCGATATAGCCCTCAGAAGGAACTCACTTTACCAGCACCTTGATCTAAGACTATAGCCTCCAGAACTGTGAGACAATAAATTTCTGTTGTTTAAGCCAACTAGTGGGGTACTTTGTTACAGCAGCCTTAGGAAACTAAGCAGAGGCTTGTGTGCTTACCAACTGGGGTGAGTTAAATAGCAGTTGTATATATGAGACTAAGTGCAAAAAAGAAGTCTGGGCTCGACGTGGTTTGAACAAAGTTTCTATGTGAATTTGAACAAAATGCCTTCTTATAAAACACACCAATTTATGTTTATTTTTATTGGAGTCTAACTTTTAATTACAAAATGGCCTATATCTCCATATTTCTCAATACCGAATTCATTTTATCATTTTTCTTTTTCTCTTCTTTCTTTCTTTCTTTTTTTGAGATGGGGTCTTGCCCTTGTTGCCCAGGCTGGAGTGCAATGGTGTGATCTCAGCTCACTGCAACTGCTGCCTCCTGGGTTCAACCAATTCACCTGCCTCAGCCTCCCAAGCAGCTGGGACTGCAGGCACACATCACCACGCTTGGCTAATTTTTGTATATTTAGTAGAGATGGGGTTTCATCATGTTGGCCAGGCTGGTCTGGAACTCCTGATCTCAGGTGATCTGCCTGCCTTGGCCTCCCAAAGTGCTGGGATTACAGGTGTGAGCCACCATGCCCAGCTCATTTTTCATAGTATGCCTCCTGGATATTACCTTAATTTTGTCCTATTCCACCCTTGTCACCATCACTCTCCCTGGAAAACCAACATGAAAACTATTTTGCAAACATATAATATTTTAAGTATATGGAACTAACATTTTGGAATATTTACTTCATACCAGGAATTGTGTCGTGCATACTACGTGGAAGTTCTCATTTTATTTCTATAATATTCTTTAGTAGCAATAGATGAATCAAAAATGTTTGTAACTATCCAATTCATAGCCAAGTAAATGTGACAAAATTTTAATAAATGTGATGCCAGGCCCATGACAGGTTTTCAATACATACAGTTTCTCTGTCTTTATGCCATTTTCAATATTAGTTTCCCTACCTTTATGGGTGGATTGTTGATCATAAAAACTATTAATATTATTGAGAAAGTATCAACATAACCAAAATCAAAGTAGCCATGTGTCTATCTTCTGGTATTAAATTGAAGGAAATGTGTGTGTGTATATCATTCAGTCTTCTTAGTTGTAACTAGTAATTTAATTTTGGATAATAACAATAGAAAAGGAGTTTATTAAAAGTATACTATATAGCCAGTTGAGTCAATGGAAAACCTATGGAAGCAGATGAATGGCATCTATGGAATCGCCTCAACTAACAATATCATATGCAGAATTTATCTGGTCGGGAAATCATTGTCATCCTTGCTTACCAATCACCAGATGTTATGGCTTTCTCTGCTGCCACTACAGTATGGAAAACTCAATCTTATAGAATTCTTGTCAGAGAAACCCTAACCCCATTTGTCAGAGATCCATGGTTACATTTTTCTGGTGTGAGCTTTTGTGGCAAAGCCAGCACCAGTGTCACTGATGGGCAGAAAGTAGATCATGTGTCTGAGTCTCTGTTGTAAGAAGTCTTAAAAAGCAGGAATCTGGCATATTAACCTCCTATGATAGGGAATGGTCTCTTACTACCAATAAAATCCAAATGGTGAAATATAACCAACTATACAAAATAGATTCAGATATTCCATAGCCATAAGGAGTGACAATGTTTACCACACTGTGGCAGAGGCTGTATCTTATTCATCTGCATATTCTAACACCTAACCATGTGAATAAAACATAGTAGGCAATTCATTTAACAAAAATCAAATAATAAGGAACATGAAGAATAATACACCAATTAAGTTCACTTTTATTATTTATTCAAACTTTAAATAAGGCTCACAATTTTGAAGCCATGTCAAATCTCATAGTTTGACCTGTATGTTTATGGGATCAGTAGTTTGATTCTATTTAATCTAATATTGGACAGCTACTGAGATTGAGATGCATATTTAAAAATGCAAGTGTTTTGTTCATTTAATAAATAATTATGGTAAATTTATTAAAAATATGTTATTCCCTGGCCACTGAAGCAATAATTTCTCATTCAAATTCAGTTGTCATTGAAATAAGGCTAAAGTAAAAATCAGTACATCATTCACTTGGAATAGAAAGTAACTAATAAATCTGGGTAAATGTTTTAGCCAAACACTCTGAAGAACTAACCAATTAACACAGTACCCCACTCATGGTCTCTGAACATTATTCACATTATTCATTCATTATTCAGCACACATTTATTGAGGAACTAGTGCAACATGCCAAGTATACGGTTGGAACAGAGGATATGTCCTATATATAAAACAGTGCCACATTTCGATCTTTAAGGGCAAAAAAAAAGGGGAGAAATTCTATTTTCAAACTAATACTATTGAAATTCTCAAATGTACAGCTAATCAGAAAGTTATTTTTGCCGAAATTATCATACAGGTTTCGATTTCACTCCGGATGTAATTGTCAAGTGCAGTTTGTGTCTCATCACTCTTTGCCACATCCTTTCTTTGGCCTTTCCTTCCATATGCTTGTCTCTCTCCTGCCTGTGGTTTTCTATTTCTGTCTCTCTCAAAAAAAAAAAAAAAAAAAAAAAGAATACCACTTTGCCTGCTGTGCTGTGCACTAAACTGAACTGAATAAGGAAATGATATCCATCAAGTTTATCTCTTGGCACCATTGTTCCTGGTAATATATAGCATGCTACTAATTTTCAGGTGAATAAAATGCCCTTGCCTCCTGACTGTGGATATATGGATATAATCTATCCTTTTGTATGTGTTTTTCACTGCCTTGTGGCACTTTCCTGCTATAGTATTAGCAAAATGGAAAGAAAATCTAATCCATCCTTTGTCTTCTTGTCTTCTGAAGGGCAGGAGGTTAAAATATTTATCCACTGACCCACGGGTCCCATTAGTTGAAAGTTGCCCCCAACGGCATTAACTTCCCTTCCAGGTTATAGTTTTGCATAGAACTGGCCTGGGGATCTGTGTTAAAAAAAAATTGGCCAGAGGGTGGGAAAAAAACATGAAGAGGCTTACTGTTGTGCCTGAGATAAGATGCCATCTGCACAAGATATGTCTGAATTCACATGGAGCTGTCCCCCACAGTAGCATCCAGACTCAGAGGTAGGCCAAAGGGAGGCAAGTGCAAATGCCATTCCATGTATTTATTTATTTGTTTTTATTTTGTCACTCAGGCTGGAGTGCAGTGATAAGATCATAGCTCAGTGCAGTCCCGAACGCCTGTCTTCAAACAATCCCCCTACTACGGCCTCCAGTGTAGCTGAGACTATAGGTGGACACCACCATGACTGGCTTATTACTATTATCATTATTATTATTTTTAGACACGGGGTCTTGATTTGTTGCCCTGACTAGTCTTGAACTCCTGATCTCAAGCTATCCTCCCACCTTGGCCTCTCACAGGTGTGAGTCACTGTGCCCAGCCTGCCATTACATGTCTTGATGTAGCAGTCAATTCTAGACTTTCCCTGACAATATTCACCCAGCCAACAGCTGATTTTGCCAATCCTTTCTCCTTTCTAGTTAACTAGCTTTGGAGGTGCAGTTGTAATACAAGATTGGGCAGACAATGACTTTGGGAACAGTTATTTTGTATTATAGTTTTCAAGTTGTGAAAAACTAAAAATCCAATCAAACAAAAGCAGTATTAGAGGGATAAGAGTTCATCATGTGCAGATATTTGCTATCTACCATCTGAAGTATTTTGCTCTTACCTGTGTTTCAAGAGCCAGATGTTATATCATTGCCAGTTCTACAGTAAATGGGGAGAAAAAGTGTGGTATAATTTAGAATACTAGGTGTCTGAAGTTAACACCATTTTTTATTCACTAACCTGTATAGTGATTTTAAATGGAAATTCTGGGGACTAAGTACTCAAGAGTCTTTAGGAGCCAGACAGGCAAGGTAAGCCAAGTGGACATTATGCCAAACTTCATAGCAGATCCCCATCCATAGAAGACAGCAGCTACTTGCTCTAACCAAATATTACAGGTGAGAAGAAAGCCACAGTGATAGCCCAATAGTGGCTTTCTGAAGATAAACCAGAAATCAGGATATTTATATAAAATCTCCCAATTTTAAAATTTGACAATGTGTTTAAATGTTTAACTTTTCTTGATTTTTTTTTTTTTTTTTTTGAGACGGGGTTTCTCTCTTTTTGCCCAGGCTGGAGTGCAGTGGCATGATCTCGGCTCACTGCCACCTCTACCTCCCAGGTTCAAGCAATTCTCCTGCCTCAGCCTCCCGAGTGGCTGGGATTATAGGCATGCACTACCACATCCAGCTATTTTCGTATTTTTAGTAGAGACAGTTTCTCCATGTTGGTCAGGCTGGTCTCGAACTCCCAACCTCAGGTGATCCACCTGCCTCAGCTTCCCAAAGTGCTGGGATTACAGGTGTGAGCCACTGCGTCCAGCTTCTTGATTTTTAAAATGTTGGAAAATAACTTTGAAATGTTCTAAGTGTACAAAACAAACCACCTGTACAGGCCAGGCTGTTGATTTCTTCTTGTTCAAGTGAGAGGTGACTGGAATTACTATTTGCTTATCTATAGAGTGTAGAGGCAATATATAAAAACGTCAACATAATCTCTTAAATCAATGAATTTCTTAAATTTTATCAATCCTTTCAGTTATTACTACTAAAAATTCTAATTTAAGACTGTGTTAGGACAACAAAGACATATGAGCTCTGTAATTTTATTCCTTCAAATTTTATTCCTTGCCACCATTTAAATAAACATTTGGTACCTTCTGAGAACATATGTGAAGACTAAACACACCACAAAAGTGTTTACAAAATTACCTGCTCTAAACTCAATTCAATTGCAGAATATTCGCAATCAAGATATGACATTAATTTTTACTTCACTCAGGTGAACAAATAAAGCATTCGTGTGGCCACTGTTTGAATCTATAATATAGGAAATGGTTATATTAAAAATGATAAATATTTTATTATATGCTGACCAACTGCACAATGCTGTCATAGTCTTAATTATTCATGTAAATTTCTGTTTAGTTAAAAACTTTAAAAATTCCTATATTATTTCAGTAGATAGTCATTAAAGTCTTTCTTTTTTTCATGTCACAGCACCAAACATATTAGGGATGTTTCTCTGTAATAGTTTGTATTAGTCAGGGTTCTCCAAAGGGACAGGCCCAATAGGATATATTTATTAAGGGATTTGACTCATTTGATAATGGAGGCTGGGAAGTCCCAGGAAAGGTCATCCACAAGCTGGAGAGCCTGAGATGTCAGTGGTGTGGCTCAGTCTGATTCTGAAGGCCTTAGAACCAGGGAAGCTGATGGTATAGCTCTCAGTCCAAGGTCAAAAGCCTGAGAACCAGGGGACCTCTGGTTATGTCCTGGAGTTCAAAGCTCAGAAAGCCTAGAGTTTTGATGTCCAAAGGCAGGAGAAGAGTGTTGCAGCTCCAGCAGAGAAGGGAAGGGAGAAAGAGTGAGGGGAAATACCCTTTTTTCTATCTGGGCCCCTAGTGGATTTTATGGTGCTCGCCCACATTGAGGGTGGGTCTTCCTCATTCTGTCCACCAACTCACAAACAAGCCGGTCTCCTCTGGAAATACTTTCACAGACACATCCAAAATAATGCTGCACCACTTCTCTAGGTAATCCTTAATCCAGTCATGTTGACACCTAAAATTAACCATCACAATATTCAAAACAATAACTAAATAATTTACATTTTTTATTAGAAAATCCTACTCACTAAATCTTTTTTTCTTATGAGAGTTAATATTGTCAGGTTATAATAACCCAAAATAGGGAAATTTGGTGGTAAAGATGACAACAACAAACTAACAGTGATGACACCAATAAGTGCTTATATCTCAGCAATTTACAATCTCAGATTTGACTCTGAATCAAATTGTCTAAAAATATGTCTACAATTATTAATAAAATTAGAAAATCTATTGAATATAAACCACATAATACCTTTTTCAGGAGACTTTGCCCTTCACAGTAATTTAATCAGACGGGGAACTTATGATTGGATTCAGAAAAATAGTGTAACTCTTTGTGAAACCCAAAATGCATGCAAAGCCTGACACATGTCTTTGTATGTAGTATAAGGCCACCTTACTAAATCGTGAAGACATGTAACAAAACAAAATGTCATGCCTTTTTCTCAGCTTTGTTTTTATTAAAACATGTAATATAGTATGTAACTTCTTATCTATTTCTCTTGTTTTGGGACAAACTTCAATATGTATTTACTGAATATACATGCATAATAAAGCTTCCCAATATAATCTTTACTAAATAGCCATTAAGCTACTGTTCATTTCTTTTATTAAAGCTGCTACTTTTAAAATTCATGTCCAAATAGCTACATATGTACAGTTTAGTAGCTACTGCTAAACAATTAAACCATCTGGGGTGGTAATATCTTAAAAGGTACTTAACTTTAACCTTTCACATTCAGAGGAAAAACTGCTTTAAGAGTTATACTGTCATATTATCTCTAAATTTTTTCTTCTAAAAACCAAAAATTCAACTTTGGACCATTTGGCTTCCATGGCATCTTCCCTTAGATTTTTACTTATTACTCCTAATCTGATTGTTGTTACCAAAGTTGTCTGCAAATTGTTGTACCCTGGTGAACTTCAAAAAATTGTAAAGACTTTGGTGCATCACAAGAGACTTTGAATTGATTGTGGGTGTGTCTTAGGCTTTGGGACATTTAAAGAAATTAAGGAGATTCTAATTTGCAGACAGATTTGGAAACCACTGTGTTAATGTAATGTCATGGCTCCTTGATGGGTACTTCTTGAGCACTGGCAGTCTTGCTCAATGCCTGATCTCAGAGAAAATATGAAGTACACAAAGACATTTTAAAGAGTGCAGCTTTCTTAAAAGGTCATGTCCAAAAGAAGTTCATAGAAATAAAAATAAAAAGAAGATGCCTAAAGAAAAGTCACCTAACATGTAGGAGGTATGGTTCTCAGAGTATGGTCCCCTGCAAATTCTGCATGTTCTAATGAATTTGGAGCCATAAAGCTCTCTTTCTCCTGAATGCAGCCTAGAGCTCATCCACATTACTGGAAGAACAAAACACTAATTCCATTGATCCAATTGAGCATGATATTTTGAGAAAATGTAGATAATAGTTCTATAAGGATATACAGTATTTGTAAGAGCATTTCATTTAATGGTATCTAACATAAATGGCTGTATACAAGGAGGTTAATAATTGCATTGGTGTTTAACGTTCCGAGAATCACATTATAGCAATCCTATATAAGGAACAAACTGTTGAAAACATAGCTTTATATGCAGTGTAAGGTAAATGAATATTTTATTGTGTACCGTGGGTGCCTAATAAAAATGTAATTCTTTTAGTTATCATTAGCTCAATACCAAGGATGATGTAATAAGTACTTATGGGTGTCATGTCACAATTGTCTTTTTCTCCTACACAGCTTGAAACTCTGTAAGGCACAGCTGCAAACAAAGGAAGTGCTTGATATTTATTCATCATCTGCCACAATTTCATTGCAGCTTGAACCAGATAAATTATGAGGGGTAGTTTAACAACTTATACCTCAGCTAGTAATCAGATGCTTATAGTTTAGCACAAAAATGTGTTATATTGAATGGAATAGTCTTTCCAAGTAGCTTCTATTAGATCCAAACTTTAGTTAGGAAGCATATGCACATTTATTTACACATTTTAAATTTGGAAAAAAGCATTGAAAAGAATAGTGTAAATGCTATATTTGACACTGACTTTCTTACCAAGCTGACATACACTTGTGTGCCTTTTCAAGGAATCTACTTCTGAGAGTTATCATTCATTTGTAAATACAAATGTTAGTTCATCCATTAAAATTATGTTATTGTTAGAATTTACATAATTAGGCATAATATATAAATTGCTAAAATATTTTAAGCAATGATAGAGATATATAATCTGATACATACTCAATGAAAATGTTTTCTAACATAGAAGGGACCTGAGAGATTATTTTATCCATTTCTTTCCATTTATATATCAATATATTAAACATTAACTAAACAAATATTTATTGAGTCTTTATTGTTAAAAGTGCAAGTAGAAATTGAGACACAAGGAACTGAGATGGCTCACCCCAGGGTCAAACTGGAACAAAAAGTTACAATACTTGGCTTGCAATCCAAGGGTTTACACATTGCATGATATTGCCAATACTACAGTTCTATCTGCCACCAGCTCACTGCCACTGCCTGTACTTGGTAGCAGATAAACTTTCCTAAGCCATCTATTCAACATTTTATTATGAAAAATTTCATATAAATGGCAAAAGAAAGATTTAAGGTGAATATCCTTACTTGTGCCACCTGGATTTGTCCATTAACATTTTACCCAATTACTTTATCACATATCTACCCATTTATTATATCAATATTAATCTGCTTTACAATCTTATTTTAAAATACATTTTAAGCTAAATTGCAGACATCAGTCTATGTTCCCCAAAATGCGTCAGCACACATATCATTAACTAGAATCCAACATTTGCTGAAGTATAAGGAAATGCACAAGCCTTCAGTGTACATTCACTGAGTTTTAATAAATAGATATACCCATGTATAATCTCTGTCAAGATACAGCACACTGTTATCACCCTATGGAGGTGCAGCAATCTGTGGCTGGCAGGACAAATCTTGTACTTCAAGAGTTTTTGTAAATAAACTGTTTTTGAAACATAGCTACACACTTTTGCTGACATGTTTATGGCTGCTTTTGTGTTACAATGGCAGCACAGAGTAATTGCAACAGGAACCATCAGGCCCACAAGCTGAAAATATTTGCAATCTGGCCCTCTACAGGAAAAGTTTGGTACATGGTATTCTAGAAAGTTTCTCATGGTCTTTTCCAGCCAATCCTACATATCAAGATTTTCATATAAATAAAAGCACACAATATGCACTTTTTTGTAGAAGACTTTCTTTACTCATTTTACTGTTTTTGAGATACATTTATTTTGTTAAATATTTCTGTAGTTTACCTGTTTTTATTGCTCAGTAGTATTACAATGTATGAATATACTCCAGTTTCCTTATCTTTTATTGATAACATTGTTTTGTGTCCATTTGGGGGCTACAATGAATAAAACTGCTATGAATACCTCCTATGGTTTGAATTAGACCCCTGAAGTTCATGTGTTGGAAACTTAATCTTCAATATAACTGTGTTGGGGGTAGAGGGCCTTTAGAGATGATTAGGTTATGAGGGTTCTGCCCTCACAAAAAGATTAATGTCTTTATTGCTGATGTGGGACAGTTATGTCAGGAGAAAATTTCTGATAAAAGGATAAGTTCCGCCCTCTTTGCCACTCTCTTTTGCATGTATACTCTCATATCATGTGATGCCTTTCACCATGTAATGATGCAGCATGAAGACTCTTTTTAGTGTAGCCCCTCAATTTTGAACTTCCCAGCCTCTAGAACTGTTAGAAATACATTTCTCTTCTTTATAAATTACCCAATCTCCTGAAGTCTGTTATAGTAATACTATAGTGATCTCAAATGGACTAAGAGAATACCCTTGGGTTGATGGCTGTTGTAAAACCTTGGTTCTTATCTTCTTAGTTTAAAATAATTTACAAGAGGCGCACGGTAAAGGAGATGCAGTAGAGAGCGATTTATTGCAAAGAAGAAAGAATATTTTGAAAGTTAAGTGCAGAATAGCCAATACAGCCTGAGGGAGAGAGAGGATTCAGAGCTGGCTGCTTGGAACGATGTGACAGCATTGGCTGTTACTGGGAAAACTCCCGTTATGGGAGTCTTACCTGATTATTCATAAGTGGATGGGAAGAGGTGTTACAAGTAAGCATATTCTGGTGTTCCTCTGGGTGCACATGTTCAATAGCTGTACAGGCTTGTTCGTACATCGCATGTCTCATTAGCATCTTAAATCTCCACCCATGAGTGTGTTTTTTACTATTACAATGAATAACAGTCAGTCTGAGAATAGGTAAAATGAAAATGCACATGCTCTCTACAGGAGAAAGATTTCCTACCGAAGATAGCTTTGCTTGAATGAGCTTGACTACAATGTGAATGCCGAGGCTCTTGTGTTGCAGGTGCAGTCACCATGGTTGCTATGTCACAGAGCATGGTTACTTCCTTGACTGCTTATCCCACCTCACTTGTATATGTTTTCATTTTGGAGGAGTAAATAGCTCGGGGTTGTTAGGATAGTTCATAGGGTAAGCATATATGCAGTTTTATAGAGAAATGCCAGACTGACTCTCAGAGTGGTAATACAATTTTACATTTCTACCAGCAATGAATGAGAGATTCAATTGCTCCACATCTTTGAGCATACTTGATGTTGTCACTTTTTTATTTGTTTGTTTGGTTACTCTGGTTGGCAGATAGTAGTATCTTGCATGACTTTAATTTTCATTTTCCTAATGACTAAAAGTATTGAAGGACTTCCTCCATGCAGTCTGTAGTGATGTTACCAACATTTGCTTCTCAAATCTCAAATATTTTATATGCATCATTATTATAGGTCATGTATCTTGAATTATAATAATTTCAATCGAGGAGTACAATTCTTTATTTAGTGCTATGGAAATAAAATTAATGTTTGGATGTAGAGAATTTATTAAATGATTGATTAATTCACTCATGTATTCATTCATGGAATTAATTTTTATTGACATATTTCTATATGTTTTTGTTCTGCTCTTCTAGAATCTAGGATTAACATAATGAATAAAACAGAAACTGTCTTTGTGTTTAAGGAGTTTACATTCTAGAAAAGAAGATGGGTACCAAATATATAACACTGCTAAAAATAAGATATTATAAATAATAAACCATAGTTTACAGGAAATAAACAGAAAGATTAGCTAAAGAGAGGTGAGTGCACCTTTGGACAATGGTAGTCACATTTGTGCTGAAATCTACTAGTAGAATTACACATTGTCTCACCAGAATATATTCTTTTCTTTTGTCCTTCCTCACAGAACACCAGCTTAGTTCGGGTTCTTCCTTGCTTATACAGTATAAGTTGAGTCACCCCAGGTGCGGGAATGCATCTACTTGGTCTGAGGCAGTTCCATCCCAACAAATATATCACGCCAATGGGATGCTAGGGAGCTTCTGGCAGAGTTTGTTCGAGATCTTTAAGAAGAGCTTATATAATCGCTAATTATTTCTTTATACTTTTATACGTGTACATAATTGAGAGCTGTAACTATTCCAGCTACTTTAGTACCAGCCTGAGATACATTAAGGCTATTAAATCTCAGAGCATCTCAGAAGCATGAATGGCTTGACTAAATCAGATATGAAGCCTGCTCTACCATTGGACTTATTGAATATATATTTCAATAAATTTAAGCCATTGGCCTTGGATTTCTGGTAACAGAATTACTGATATGACTTGTAGTATGGTGCAGGGGCAGATGTAGAAAGAGTGAAGGGAAGTTCATTCACAGGGGTCAGTAAGTGCAAAAGTCACTGAGTAATGAAAAAAGATGGGCATTATTAATGAAAAAAGAAAACAAGAGGACAGTGGTTTTGGCAGTGTGGCAGACTAGAAAATTGTGGTGATCAACAAGTACTAGATTACAAAGTACCATAAGGCAGTAGTCGGGAAATTGTATTTTATTTGCTGTGTGATGGGAAATCATTGAGAATTCTTTTTTTGAACAGCTTATCGAGGCATAATGAACATACAATAAACTATGCACATTCAAAGTATAGACTTTATGTTTTGATATATGTATGTATCTATAACAGATTACCTCAATCAAGTTAATGACCATATTAATTATCTCCCAAACATTCCCCATGCTACTTTGTATTCATCCTTCCACTCCTCCACTCTATCTCTGCTCAGACGATCATTGATCTGCCTAATACCACTATAATTAAGGTTGAATTTTTATTGAGTGTTAAATAAGGAAATCATACAATGTGTAATATTTTTGGTCTAAATTTCTTCACTCAACACAGTTGTGTGAGTCATCCACACTGTAATATATAACAATATTTTATTTCTTTTTATTGCTGATATATACAAAATATATACAATATTGTATTGTTTAAAGAAATTATAACTTCTTTTAAATCCATTAACCTGTTGATGAATATGTGGGTGGTTTCTAATTTGGGGCTATTACAAATGAAACTTCAGTGAACATTAATGCACAGGCCTTGTATGAATATAGCTTTTCATTTATTTTGGGTCAATAAGTAAGATTTGGATTGTTGGATCATATGGTGAGTGGATGTTTAACTTTTGAAGAAACTGCTAAAGTTTATTTCAAAGTAGTCATAATATTTTACGTATCTACCAACAAAGAATGGGAGTTCCAGTTTTTCCATATTTCACAGTTCATGCCAACACTTGTTATGATTAGTCTTTTTAATTTTAGCAATTCAAATAGGTATGTCATAGAATCTCATTGTACTAACTTTTTATTGTCCTAATGACTAATGATGCTGAATAGCTTTTCACTTACTTCCTATCTATGTATATGGTAAAGCACCTGTTTAAAACATTTGCCTATTTTATAATTTATTATTTGTTTTCTCCTTGAATTTTGAGAGTGTTTTACATTCCAGTTATAAATCTTCTGTCAGATTTATAATTTGCAAATGTTTTTACCAAATCTGTGGCTTGTATTTTTATTCTCTTAACAGTGTCTTATGAAAAGCACAAATTTATAATTTTGATTAGTACTAAGTGTTAGTACTCTAACTTGTTTTTCTTTTTAAAACTTGTTGTGGTCCTTCTAGCTCTTTTGCCTTTCCACATTAAAATTATAATTAGTAAATTGACATAAAATATGTTTAAAAATCACATTCTAGTACTTCTGTGAAGAATACATCAGTGGGTTTAAGTGAACCTTTTTTAATACAGCACTCAATCCATATTTTTAAATAAATGAAAAAATAAATGGATGAAATGATATAATTTTAAGGCAAAAATTAATAAATGAAGAGCATCATTTTATATTGATATATAGCACAGTTCACTAAATAAATACAAAAATAATAACCATATTCTTGACATCATCACATCAAAATATCTCACACCTGTAATTCCAACAGTTTGGAAGGCTGAGGTATGCAGATCATCTGAGGTCAGGAGATTTAGACCAGCCTGGCCAACATGATGAAACCACATCTCTACTAAAAATACAACAATTAGCCAGACATGGTAGCAGGCACCTGTAATCCCAGCTACTCAGAAGGCTGAGGCTGGAGACTCACTTGAACCCAGGAAATGAAGGTTGCAGTGAGCCAAGATTGTGCCCCTGCACTCCAGCCTGGGTGACAGAGCCAGGCTCCATCTTAGAAAAAAAAATTAATACTTTTACAAATATAAAGCGATAATCACAGAATCTCTAAGTGCTTGCAAAATCAGATACACAACATTTATAAGCTTAGAGAGCATTTTAATAATATTGTGTTGCTTATAAAGGGTGATTTAAACCAATATTAATTTGCTTTTCCTTACATAAAGGAAATCTAGATGTTGGTAGGTTAAGGCTAGTCAAGTAGCCCAATTATGTCTTTGAGCCTTAACTTCTTGGCTTTCCTATAAATGGTCATGAGTGGCTGCTGTACATTCAGTCATCATATTCCAGTTGCAGAGAGACTGGCAAACAGTAAAGGCTACTATAGCTATAATTGTAAAGGCTTTATCTCACATCTCCAGCAGACAAGAATGGCACATAGGCACCTCTCACTGTGAGGAGGCTGGGAAGCTGATGATCTAGCTTCCCTGTGTCTATAGTGTCTACTTTACGTGCAGATTCATAGGTGGATACTGATTATTTTACTTGACCTATAGAACACTAATGAAACTGCTGTTTAAAAATTGTAACTGAGACAGTGAAAGAGATCTGACCTAACTGTTAAGTGCTCTCTGAATGAAGAGACCCCCTAAGCATGCTTTGTGTGAGCAACATGGCTGTTTATTCATGGGGGTTGGGGGTGGGTGTGTGGGCTGAGTCCGAAAAGAGAGTCAGCGCAGGACGGTGGGATAGGAGTTTGTTTTATAGGTTTGGGGTAGGCAGTGGAATGTTACAGGAGTTAGAGTTCAGAGTGGCTTTTGCAAGCTGGGAGGGGGTCATAGGACCTGGAGTCATGAAGTTGACCTATCATTTGAGCAAGGTTGGTTACAAAAACCTGTTGCCTTATCAGCTGAGGTGGGAATAAGGAACAATAGAATAATGTCTCAAAGTCAGTTAGGCACTGTAGGAGTTGGTTATTCTTCTCCTTTTGAAGTTTTCAAGTTACATCAGAGTTTCTAGTTCCAGGAGCTCATCTGGAGGTGTATGTGCAGGTCACAGAGGTTACCATGCAGTCCATAGTGTAGTCAGTCAGCCTAAGACACCTTACACTGACCAACTCTAGCTTCTAACTTCCAAACTGTCCTCATTCATTCCTGGATGTAGGCTGAACTAACTCTGGAATGAACTTAGTTTACAGTTTATGGTTTAAAACAAAGATGATAATAGCCTTTCCCAATGGAAATTTCCTTCTTTTTTGGGGACTAGATTGCCTTTGTAGGACTAACAAGTTAACCATAAGATTAGAAGTTATGGCTTACGAGTCATGCAGCTTGAGGCTATAAGATTCTGACCTTCCCTAAACTGCTCCTAAGATCAGTGCTTGAGATATTTTGTAGACCCTGCACTTGATGAATTAGCTGGCACCACCCAGATCGATAAACTGGTTTATCTGATCTTGTGGCTCCCACCCAGGAACTGACTCAGCACAAGAATACAACTTCGACTTGCTATGATTTCATCTTTGACTCCCTATGATTTCATCTTTGACCTAACCAATCAGCACTCCTGGCTCACTAGCTTCACTCTACCCAGCAAGTTGTCCTTAAAAACTCTGATCCCTGAATGATCAGGGAGACTGATTTGGGTAATAACAAAACTCTGGTCTCGGCACAGCAAGCCCCGAGTGAATTACTCTTTCTCCATTGCAATTCCCCTGTCTTGATAAATTGGCTCTGACTAGGCAGTGGAATGGTGAAAACATTGGGTGGTTACACTAACAATAATTACCCACATTCGGACTTCTGTTTCCTATAGTAAAAAGTATTTTAAAAAGGAAGCAAACAAAACAAACAACTTTACAAGAAAAAAAAATACTACATTTCAAAGAAACAACAGTTCAAAAAAGAAATCTGAAGTAAAATGATACTTTGTCTAGCTCCTATCTCTGTAAGATTTTTTTTAATAATAGGAAAAGTTTGCAACGAACTGCCATTTTAAAAGTTGAAGACAGTAATTCTCCAAATGGTGACTTAAATTCACTTTTGCAAAAGCAATTTGAGAGAGTTCTCCACTTTCACAGATGTAAAGAAAGGAAAATATCTACCTATTGTTCTTGAATAAAACACTGTTAAGTGACCATTTTCCTAAACTTCCATGGTAAGTGTTCTGGTCTGAAATGTAAATTGCCTCAAGACGCCAAATGACCACAGCAATAACTGACCTTATAGGAAGTCTTTGAGAATAAAACTTAATATGTGTTCATGAAAACCTGTGCTATGGCCACCTAAGTATGCCTTGTTAATACACAGGAACATATTTACTCAAATAAGTGATGAGAGGTCAGGTAAATTTTGTTTGAGGACTTGAAAGAAAGGTAAAATGATTTTTTACTCAGAGGCAGGTGAGGTGTAATTTTCTCATTCAGTCTGTAGATCAAATCATACACATGCTAGAATTGCATTAAGACAGGACCTTTATTGCGTTTGTGTACATAGTTGTAATTTCAGTGTTTGAAATAGTTCTGATCACACTAACACAGTGGGGTGCTTAATTTGTTAATATATTAAGAGATAAACCAATTAATAAAAAATGAAGTAGAAAAGGCTATATCTCAGGATTAATGGGTTGCAACCAAAGCTACAATTAATGGGAAAATTCATAATTTTAAAAGTTACAATTATTTTTTAAAAAGTGAAAGTAAATAAGCATTTTACTTAGATATGAGAATGTGATGTAATTGTAAATAAAATGTAAGAAACAAAAATAAGTACAGAATAAAATTATAATAACATAAAACTTCATCATAAATATGAATGTAAGAAAAAGGTAGATATTTCTTGTGTATGTGTGTGTATATGATGGTTAAAGGAGACATAGAGCTAGATAGAACACCAATACCTATCAGTCTTATTTGTGGGATCCTATTTTTATTTCATTTTTTAGCCTTTTCAAGTTTATATAAATAAGCAATCCTTTATAAAAGTTTGCATAAATTTATATAACCTGTATAGTTAAATGAATGATTTTTTAAAAATTTTAGCTCTTGAACACATATTATAGACATAAAATCTTAGAGATAATTTAGTCCAACCAATTGCACAAAAAGGACACTGAGGCCATAAAAATAAAGTATCTTGTTTAAAGTCACATATTATTTGGAAACAGAGTTGAGCTGGGATAATTCATTTGATTCAGCAAAAATAATTTTTAAAAGCATATTTTTATATATGTGCATATATGTGTTCATGTGTATGTGTATATATGCATGTACATATATGTGAATATATGTGCATGTATCCATGTACATGTATATCTGTACACATATGGATGTATGTGTGTACACACATTATATAATGTGTATGTATAGATGCATACACATGTACATATACACACCTACATGTATTCATAATATGTACATACAAGTGCATATTTACATATGTACACATATGTACATGTATACAATTGTACATATATGCACATATATGTACATATATAAGCAAAAAATTTAAAAATATTATTATTTTTACATAGGATTTCGCACAGTCATCTAGGTTGGAGTACAGTGGCGTGATCTGTCTTTACTGCAGCCTCACTTCCCAAGCTCCATTGATCTTCCCACCTCAGCCTCTCAAGTATCTGAGACTACAGGCAGGCACCAACATACCTGGCTAATTTTTGTATGTTTTGTAGAGATGTGGTTTCACCATGTTGTCCAGGCTGGTCTTGATCGCCTGGCCTCAAGCGATTTACTCACCTTAGCCTCTTAAGATGCTAGGCTTACAGGCATGAGCCACTGCAATTGGCTCCAAAATGATTATTTACATTGTAAGATGTTTAAAATTCGTGATCACCAATTATATGATTTTTAATATCATTATTAACAGATGTTTTGTATGCAGTAGCATCTTCTATTTGTAACATCTTAATTTTTTAAAGTTATCCATGATGTTCTTCAATGTTATCGCAAAATTTATGCAAGAATAAAGGGTAAATATAAAAGCCATTGTGGAAAAACATTCAAGACAGGCATACAGTGACATGGAATTGCTCACAACAAAAAGACTTTGGGCTGTATCTCTTGCAAGCAGCAAATATGAGGAGTACATACACTTTGTGACATTTGGCCCACTTTTCAGTTTGTTATAAAAGTGATTCTGGCATTCTAGCAGTTGTATTTGGATTGTAACTCAAGAATTTTCCTGCAAGTCATTTTGTTAAAAATGTTTCATTGAACTTTGGGGACATCATAAATATACTGCACTTTTTTGTCTTATATAAAGATTGACTGAAAACGTTACATTAAGAAATATATAAGTTCTATGAAGTTGGGACAATAAAAACTAAGGGTTGTTTCTCTAGGAGAATGTTGATCATTTAGATATTTTGGGGAGTTTGTCTATGTTAAAAACAAGAATTTAAGGTGACGGTATATTCAAAGAAATCAAAACACTATTGTCTATTAAATTTAGGTTGATAGCAAATATAAACTGCATTATAATTTTGTACACTAAAGCAAAAGAAAAGACACAGTACTTATACCACTGACAGTGTGTTTCATCATGATCCCAGGGACATTACAGTGTGAAAAAATGCATGGCTTAGAATGTATACATTAGTTTTCAGTATGGCTGGATCATATCCTACAAAAGTGATGGCGGAAAGAGACAATGATGTAGATTTAGCATGGCTACATCATGTTGGACACAGCAAACCAAATACACAAACTGGAATCTGGACTTTGAAACCAAGAGAGATAAAATGCCATTGGTCAGTTTTTGTTGTTGTTGTTTTTTTTGTTTTTGTTTGTTTTTTAGATGGAGTCTTGCTCTTGTCACCCAGACTGGAGTGCAATGGCATGATCTCAGCTCACTGCAACCTCTACCTACCAGGTTCAAATGATTCTCCTGCCTCAGCCTCCCAGGTAGGTGGGATGACAGGTGCCCATCACCACGCCAGCTAATTTTTGTATTTTTAGTAGAGATGGGGTTTTGGCATGTTGTCCAGGCTGATCTTGAACTCCTGACCTTGTGATCCACTCACCTTGGTCTCCCAAAGTGCTGAGATAACAGGCTTGAGCCACCACACCCAGCCCGGTCAGTTTCAAGTGGAAAGTGCCCTTGATCAAATTTTCACGTTAGAAACATAATTTTGTTTGCAGTATGGAAAAGGGTGCTGGGATTCAGAAAGGAATACATGATCCAAACGAAGGGAGAGTACCCAGTGATCAAGTTGGAGGAGTAATGAGGTGAGAGATGATGAAAGGCCTGAACTAGAATCATAGCAAAGGACTTAGATAAGAGTGAACAGATTTTTTTTTTTTTTTTTTTTTGAGACGGAGTCTCGCTCTTGTTACCCAGGCTGGAGTGCAATGGCGCGATTTCGGCTCACCGCAACCTCCACCTCCTGGGTTCAGGCAATTCTCCTGCCTCAGCCTCCTGAGTAGCTGGGATTACAGGCACGCGCCACCATGCCCAGCTAATGTTTAGTATTTTTAGTAGAGACGGGGTTTCACCATGTTGACCAGGATGGTCTCGATCTCTTGACCTCGTGATCCACCCGCCTCGGCCTCCCAAAGTGCTGGGATTACAGGCTTGAGCCACCGCGCCAGGCCAAGAGTGAACAGATCTTAAGATCACATCAAAGTCGGAGCCAGAGAAGACAGTGGTCTCTCATATAGTGAGCCTCCCTGCATCTGTTAGAATGCCCATCGAATTATTATTCAGTAAACTCTTATAGATGACAACCTAGATATTGAAGGTACAGAAATAAAAGGTATGATCTAATTCTCTGAGGAACTCTTGGTCTGAGAAGCCAAACCTAGCTAAACTGACTCATTTCAGTGTGTCACTGTGATGTCATAGCATTGAAGGCGAATCCACTTGGAATCTTGGTACCTTGTAGCATAAAAGTTTGGCCTTAGAAATTTCTGTAACTTTCTCTAAAATAGTCCATGCTGGAGATGCCATACTGTCTTCTAGCCCTTTGGTTGAAAAGAAACAATGAATAAGGCTGTGATTGCTATGATGGCTCTTTTAGGAGAGGATGGAGGAGGTGACTAAAAAGACTCAACAGGACTTCACCCAGTTTTGAAGTCTCTATTGGATCCAAGCCTTCTCTTTATTTTTTACTATTACCATCACTATTATTGCTGTATTAGCAGTAAAAGTAAATGATGGCTTAGCCCCAAATGATACTATCATAGAAATTCTGACTGAAAATTATATCTCTTATGTGATTAAAATACTCAACTGATTTCTAGTTTTTTATTTTTTCTTTCCAGGTGGGATGGGAGAGTTCAGTTTGTTATAAAATTTTGCTATTCAAGATGAAGAGGATAATAATTTGTTATTACTCCCTGCTTCTTCCTCCTGAGATATCTGAAGTTACAGAAAGAAGAGAAGCAGCTGTAGGATAAGCAACAGCAATATCTGTTTTAGACAAATCAAGCATCCCATGTATAAGGAACACATTATCCACATGTTTCATGAAACTACCACTAATTCACCTGTTACAAAGCAGCTGAACTTGCAATTTCAGGCATGCAAAGCTAAAAGTGAGCAAGGGAAAATGACAAAAAGACTAATAAGAGACTAATAAGAGAATAAAGCCAAAAATCTCATATGGTGAGCCCCCTGCATCTGTTACTGTATCTGGAGGCAGAAAAAGACTGTGATTAATGTAATTTGATTCATCAGAGATTCACTGAGCACTTAACGGCTCACCTAGCATTATCTCTTGTCTACTAGGGGCAAAAGGATGGTAGACCATTTAAAATGAAAGCCATACTGTGCCCACCTTCCACAGGATTAGTACAGTACCCAGACACTATTTCTTCACAGAAAACCATCACATGGTATTTGAGTTAGTGATATGATCTATCTTCTAAACATTTTGCCTCATTGACTAAGTGTCACTCAAGATCAGCAGAGAAGAGGAATACAGAAAAATCTGATATATCATCCACTAAATGCTACAATAAGTGAATGAGAAAAAAAAAAAGAATTAAAAAAAAGGTAGTACACATTTACAATGTGCCAAGCACCAGTCTAAGAATTTAAGTTGTATTATGCCATGTAATTGTCACAATGGCTCTACAAGGTCAGTAAAACTTTTGAGGAAATAAAGGTAGAGATCAAGTAACTTAGATTATAGAATTCGAAATTGAAATGTGATTTTAGCCAGGAGCAGTGCCTCACGCCTGTAATACTAGTACTTTGGGAGGCCGAGGCGGGTGGATCACTTGAGGTCAGGAGTTAGAAACCAGCTGGACCAACATAGTGAAACCCTATTTTTATTAAAAAATATAAAAATTAGCCTGGTGTAGTGGCACATGCCTGTAATCCCAGCTACTTGGGAGGCTGAGGCAGGAGAATTGCTTAAACCAGGGAGGTGGAGGTTGCAGTGACCCAAGATCCCCAGCACTCCAGCACCAGCAATAGAGCAAGACTCAGCCTCAAAAGAAAAGGAAAGTCATTTTATGTACCTTCCACATCACAAAACTGCTCTTCTTCTTCAGTTAAGTTATGAACAAATGTGTTGGAAGACACTTTACAATTGTTAGTGCATGTCTGTCAATCACTGAACCTGAAATTTTATTTCATGCCAGAGCCACCTCTGTGTAAAGTCTTGTGAGGCAGAGATCATTATGATTGATTTAATTAATTCATTTGTTTATGTACCAGATCCTAGTTGACCTCAGTCTGCATGACAAATACTTTTCCAGAGCTTGAAAGAAAGCTGTTAACACTAAAGTTTCTTCCACTATGGTAGCGACATCCCAGGAGAGTGTCAGAAAATCAATACAAAAAATATAGACGTATATTTACAATAGTTTAGAAACAAAGGCTAAGCAGAACATGATAATAGATTGAGGGGGTATAGGAGAGTGAGAAGCTGTTTTAGGCCAGAAAATCCATGAAGACCTTTCTCTGGAGGTAATATTTTCAGTAACCTGAATTAAGCTGTGAGCCATGCAAATATGTGGGGGATGAGTATTTGAGACCAAGGAGAAATTAATGCATTGGCCGCAGGTAGGAGTGTGTTTGTTGTGTCCAAGGAACAGCCAGGAAGGCAGAGTAGCTGGAGAAAGATGAGAAAGATCATGAATAGCAGAAGATGTGATAGAGGCCATGATTGTTCACACAGAGTGCTATTGGCATGGGAAAGGATTCATATTTTATTTTAGCTGTTGCAGAAAACTAATGGAGGTATTGGAAAGGCTTTAGTTTGCATTTAATAAGATAATTCTAGCTGCTGTCTGGAGAATAAATCGTAGCAAGTCCAGTGGAAGCAAGGAGGACAATAAGGAGGCGACTGCAAACTTACAAGCTTGGTCTAGAGTGGTGAAGATGGATGCTATGAGAACTGCTGAGATTCAGAATATATTTTAAATATAAAGTTGACAGGATTTGGGGTATAAGCAAAGGAGTCTGGAATGAATCCAATATTTTTGCCTCAGACATTTGGTGAATTGTGGAATTGTATCCTGAGACAGAGGACTGTTAGGGAAGATGCAGGTTTGTGTCTATGAATGCCTGTACATGTGTTATGTGTGAGTACATGTATATGTTTGCATGTGTGAGAATGTTTGGGGAATCAGGGGTTCTGTTTTGGGGCAGATTTTAGATCCCTATTAGTTCCCAGAATGAAATCTCCATGAAAGCAAGGACTCTGTCATCATTTTCATAGCACATAGAACAGTGCCTGAGAATTATTAGCAGGCAAAGAGAAAAAAAAGTTTGTTGCGTAAGAGAACACATAAATAAATGTATGAATGAAAGTTGAGATGTTGTAGCAATTGATTCTAAAAATTTGCAATTAAAGGAGAAGTTCTTTACATAGACTTTCTATAAAACCATAGTATTGAATGAGATTATGTTGAGAGTTATGCAGACACAGAAAATACTCCAAGGAGTGCTTCCTGGGGCACCCAATCAAATATTTCAATAGAAATAGGAAAAGTTTCCACCAAAAATCCTGAGAAGTTTTGTACAGTTAAGCAAATAGAAAGCAAGAAGTGTGCTATTTCTCAGAAGACAAGTAAAGGAAGTATCTCAGCTGAGAAAAGCCTTTTTATTATATTTTAAAATGTGGAAACCATTCTAATTTTAAAAAAATTCTTATCTAAATATAACTTGGACAAAATTACTAATACCTGCTTTATAAGAAGATAAAATCCTGCATTGAAGTAACCAACAGAGAAATTTGTGATTTTTTAAATGCAGAATTGAAATATATCTAACTGACTTAACTGCAGGCTATCAAAAGATCATTGGCAAGAAAACAGTTTGATACTGTCTCTATTCTCTCTGAAGAGCACCAATTAATTTATCAGATTACCTAGTACAGGTAAGTATAGAGAAGGGTAACAATATACATTTTGTAAAACTATGACACATTTAAAAGTGAAGGGGCACAATTTTTAACTATGCTAGGGAAATAGGCATTATTCCTGATTTCCCCCGGGTTATCAAGATGTAGGATCATCCTGTCAAGGTGGGGCCATGGGTAATATACAGAGTCATGGTCCAAGAAAATAAATGAAGATAGTACATCTCAGGGGCGCACAAGTAAATATCTTGGGTGCTCTGAAGTCAAGGGATAGCATTTAATGAGGAGGCAACCAGGTTGAGGAGAAGAGCAGTAGGTCTAAGGCTCTGAAGGACACATCTGATAAGAGTAGGTTTCCAAAGAAAGAAACAGAAGGATGTCAACCAAAATGGCAATAGAAGAGTGCCCACAAATGCTAGCGTGCATAAAAATAAATCATCTTGGATTAGTGAAAACAGTAAGAATCTTTACAGTTCTGCAGGACCTGGTTTCTTTTGTTTATCTCTTACCTCTAACAATTTTTACATTCAAGAAATGTTACAAACTGGCTGATTTTTCAAAACAGTGAAGAAGGAATCCAAACACCTATTTTGTAGGCCCAGTTATAGGAGGAATTACTTATTTGATCTTAAGAAAACAGTTGGATATGTCAGAATTTCAAATCTTTGATATCTGAACCTCAAAGTAAATAAGCGTAGCAATATATCTCAAAGGATTAGGGTAAGGATCTGGTGACATTATTTATGTAAACTTCTTCATAGAGTTTATAAAGTCCCATAAAATTGAGAATTGTGTATGTTCTAAAGTGATTGATTTATTTTTATATTTCCCAGGCAAAATACTAAAAGCAGCACTTGAAAATTAGTTATTCATGCTTCTGACTATATAATTCCCCAATAATCCATGAGAGGAATCCAGAGTTTGGAACTTTCTGTGGCTTACGCTATTATGTCATGTGCACTTTCAGAAGTTAGTGACTGAGTTTCCTTTTTAATGCAGAATTCTACTCTGCTTATGAAAATTGGATTTGGAAATACAAGGATGTTGCTTTATAATGCCCCTTCTGGTGATAACTTGGTACTTCCTATAATTTCTGCCTGGAATATTATTTTTTATTTGTGTTAATACCAAGTAGACTCTTATTTATGCTTCAAAGCCCATCGAAAATATTTTCTTTTATCTATCAAGACCTTCATTAGGAGCATGTGCAAATGTATAGAGAGATTTAAGGATTAGTGGAGTGAGTATGTCAAAGATGCTCCTCTTATCCAGCGATCGTCTGAGTCAGTGCCAAAGATGTCTTACCTGATTTCTCAGTGTCTGCAGTTTTAACAGAATGTGGAATAGACAATGCAAGCATGTTATGTTGCATCTGGGCACCTTTTAGCCTTGCTGTGTGATAGGTCTTGTGTGGTCGAGAGTCAGAACACCAGGATACTAGTCTTTGCTCCACAACTTGCTAGCTGTGAGGTCACTGTCTCCTTAACAAAATATAGAGAATGTCCCTGTATCCTCTGTTACAAATAAATGCTAGAATCTCTGCTCACCTCAATGTTGTTTAAATTACAATTAATTGAAATAATTTATAGAGTCTTCCTGATTACTAACTTGTATCAAATGACTTACACATTAAAAATCATTATTTTATTATTTCATGTAGTCTTTTAGAAAACTTTAGAAACAGAATAGCATATGATTTGCTAAGAAAATGTAATTGGAATGCATTTTTAAAAAACTTAAAAAATAGCTTGGCACATATCTATTAGAAAATCCATTTTCTACAAAGTCTTTCTTTGCAAAAGGCTAACAGAGAGAGATTAACTAGCAGATGTGTGAATTTTTACAACTAGGATGGTTGCAGCTGAGCCATGCTATGTATTTCATTTAGAAACCCATGGCCAGGAGAGAGGCCAAAGGGAAAAAAATAGACGTCTACTGAAGATAGACAGGTGGGTGTAAAGGTGAAGCTAAATTATGAGAAGAGGTTCTGGAGTGAGCTATTTGCCTATTTTATATGGACATACTGAAAGCATGTTGTAAATAAGTAGGATGCCTAAGCACAAGATGTTATGAATCTTGAGAGCTCTTAAGCATCAGATTGGATGTACAAAGATGGTTTAAAGGAGTAGTGAATGGACAAAGTGGGTCAAAGTGCAAAATATCATAATGTTTAATGCATTCTGCAGACAGACATTTTAATGCCAGTTATTTGGATGCAGACATGAACAAATGGTGAGCAGAAAAAGAAAAAAAGACATTCTATCTAAAACAAAAGAGCTCCCCCAAAAGCACAAATAAAGAGGTGGAGGTGAGAGGCTGTGGGAAACACAGAAAACAACATTGCTGGCTTGAGATCAGAGCTCAGAGGGAAGAAGTGTGTCCTCAGGCACCTGAGGGAAAGAAACGGAGTCAAGAATGAATCTAAACAGAAAGATAAATTAGTGAAAGAAGAATGGCTTTGTGGGCTATAAATAAGAAAGTTTGCTAAAATGCTTTTGCTCTTTGTTTCTTCCTAAAGAAAAATTCAGACAGGGAAAACAAAAATAGACAACATTAGCCTTGGGAAGAATGCTTTTGTTTTCAGTAAAAATGCATAGATATAAGGATAGAAACAAAGGTAGTTAATGTCATTGGGCCACTGTTCTTACTGCAGAAAATACTAAGTTCCTTATGATTATTTCTGAGATTCCATTGAACTTCAGAGGTCTTAATTCTACAAGTAAAAGGAGGAAAATTGGAGAGATTAGTCATGAGGAAAATGTGAGAAGCTTTTTTAGTCCTGTTTTATTTTGGAGGTGGGATCCAAAAATAAAATTTATTTTTATTTACATGGTCAAAAATAAAATTTATTTTTTGGTTGTCATTTGTTTGTTTTTAATGCAGTTTGCTGTGAATGAACTACATCAGCATTTCCCTGAAGGCTCTTGGTGAGTAAAAAATTGATGTCTGTCTCTTTGAGAATTGCCGTATATAACCTTAAACTGGTTTAGGGTGGTGGGGTAATTATAAATTACTTAAATTAGAGCATTCTGTTTATCTCTTTTGTTTCTGGAATGACCATGTTAGTTAGAGAAATGACCTTCTCCAATGAAGAGGGTTCTTACCAGCAGTGAGTATTACCAGCAGTACTTCATGTGCATCTCAGGGAGAGCGGATCATCTGAGTCAACCCAAAGATGTCTTACCTGATTTCCAAGTGTCTCCTCTCTGACTTGCTGTGTTTCTCTCTCTCCAAGAGGACTTTATGGCTTCAGCGTTCATCTACCGACTTATTTCCCTCTATTAACTGAGCTTCCTGAAATATTTTATATGACTAAAAGTTCCCAGGTTTGGATATAATAAAATCATATAGGGATCTTATTAAAATACAGATAACTAGGCCTCACCCCATGAAAGCTGGCTCAAACAGTGGGGTTGGGGAGAAATTGGGTAACTGTATATTTAACTGGATGATATAGAAAATGAAATTTTTATTTTCTTCTCTCTATCTTAAATTCAGAGCTGAGGCTCCCTATAACAAAAGTCAGATAAATAGGAAAAAAAGATATACATTCTTTAATATAAGTTTGATGTGACATGGGAGGCTTCACAAGAAAATGATGACCTGAAGAAACGGTTAAACTTATAGACTTTTATGCTAGGTTTGATGAAGAATGTATAGACAAGTAGAAATGTGATTAAAGAGTGTGATCTAATGGTCATAAACTGGAGGGAAATTTAGCAAGGCCTATTTGTTCACATTCATCTCTATGACTCTTGGTCTTCAGAGATAAGGACACTTGTTTTCTCTGGGTATTAGAAGGGAAACTCTAAAATGAGGGTCTAAGATCTGCTTCAGGGGAGGGTCCGAAACTCATTCTTGGGTTTTAAGACATTTTTCAGAAAAAATGGACAGGGGAAGGTGAGAGTGTCCTTCCTTATCCTGCTGTTTTTTCAGATGCCAAGGTGCCATATTTTAGGGTACCATGTCCTGAACCCCATCAGTGGGATTCCTCATGTCCCTCTGGAGTTCATTGTCATCAAGCCCTCCTGAGTTCGGGAAGCAGACTGGTTTCATACCTGCATACAAAAAGGCCCAATTCGAAGTCTCAGTTTCTTCCTATTCAAATGTTTATTGCCTGGCATTTAGTATGGGCCCAAGAAAAAAACTTATGCCATATTATTGTTGTTACTCTTTTACTTCTAAAATATTCACTTTATTTTGGATATCAATTTAGTTATTATTTTTCTGATGAAAAACTATGAGAATTTTTATGAAAATAAGATAATAATAGTACAGTTGATCCTTGAACCACACAGATTTGAACTGCAAAGGTACATTTATATGTGAAGTTTCTTCCACCTCTGCCACCCCTGAAACAGCAAGACTAACCCCTGATCCTTCTCCTCCTCTTCGGCCTGCTAAAAATGAAGACAATAAGGATAATGGCCTTATAATGATCCTCTTCCACTTAATGAATAGTGAATGTATTTTCTCTTCCTTATTGTTTTCTTAATAACATTCTCTTTTCTCTAGCTTACTTTATCCTAAGAATACAGCATTTAATACACATGACATGCAAAATAGGTGTTATTCAACATTTTAGGGTTTTGGTAAGGTTTCTGGTCAGCAGTAGGCTCTTTGCAGTTAAGTTTTTGGGGACTCAGAAGTTAAACATGAATTTTCAAGTGTGAGAAGGAATCAGCACCCATAATCCCAAGGGTCAACTGTGATAATACTACCAGGTAAAAAATTTTTAGATAAGTATGTGCCTAGTATTCTTCAAAGAACTTTGCATTTAATTTTTACCTTGATCCTGTAAAGAAAGTACAACTATTAACTTTATTTTATAGATGTTATAATTCAAGCAGCCCATTGTCCCATGGTTTTGAAGGGTTTTGAAGTAGACCTAGGACTCAAACCTAGAACATTGGACCCTTATATATTGAGTGAGCTTCACTGCTGTTGCATAGAGATAAGAAAGCATGGGCTTTTCTGAAGTGTTCTTTGATGACTCATCACTTAGCAAGTCTCAGGAGACTGGCTGTACTAAAATTTATCAATAGTAGTTATATGCTAATTTATCTTAAGCATAAATGAAAACAGATGCAATATAGAGATTGAATTGCCTACACCAAACCATGGTGAGACTCAGTAGTTTTATTGGGCTCAGGATAACCTAATATCTGAGTGTAGAACCGAAGTAAAGTTTATCTAGATCCAAATCTTGGCTCTGTCCTTTACCATAAATATGATTGTGAGTTAGATGCTTAATTCAAAGCCACTTCATCTCTATTCTCTATGAGGCTCAGTTGCCTCTTTTAAAAGGTATATTAATGATATATGTCTCAGTGCTTTTGTGAAACAGTACACAAAGTTCTTAGTAAGTTTTCAATAAATGGAAGCTATTATCATTATCATTTTTGTGCATCTTGGAAGCCCCAGAAGAACTCTTAATGTGACAGTAGCTGCTGATGACACTAAAGAGAGAAACAAAGGAGAGCTTTTCCTTATTTATGCATATCAAACTAAAAGCATTAATAAGGAGGCAGCAGGACAGCAAAAACAAAAAAATGAAAGAGAGAAAGCAACATAGTTATAAGAAAGGAATCTCATCAACAAGCACATGTATTTAGGGATTTTGAGTATTTATTTCAAAGTAAAAAGTGTTTTTTATTGAAAATATTAGTAAACATATAGGAGAGAAAATGTAATGCCTAATAAAAACCTTTAACAGTGCAATTATAGGTAGTAGTCAGTTGCTTTGTTCTGGGGTAAATGGGCAGAACACGCAGGTTTGTTTCATAGGTATACACCTGCCATAGCGGTTTGCTGCATCCATTCCCTCCATCATGTACATTAGGTATTTTTCCTAATGTTATCCCTCCCCAATTCCCCCACCTCTTGTTATCCTTCCCCTAGTCTCCCTACCCCCTAACAGGCCCCAGTGTGTGATGTTCCCCACCCTGTGTCCATGTGTTCTCATTGTTCAACACCCACTTATGAGTGAGAACATGTGGTGTTTGGTTTTCTGTTTTTGTGTCAGTTTGCTGAGAATGATGGTTTCCAGCTTCATCCATGTCCCTGCAAAGGACATTAACTCATCCTTTTTTATGGATACATAATATTCCATGGTGTATATGTGCCACATTTTCTTTATGCAGTCTGTCATTGATGGGCATTTGGGTTGGTTTCAAGACTTTGCTATTGTAAACAGTGCTGCAATAAACACACATGTGCATGTGTCTTTATAATAGAATGGTTTAAATGCTTTGGGTATATACCCAGTAATGGAATTTCTGGGTTTAATGTTAATTTTGTAGTATAGCATGTCTTCTTTCTAAAGATGATATGGATAGGCATTTGTTTAAAAAGTGTTTTTCATGTTATTTTATTCTTTAATAGAATTTTACTATTTGATGAAAAGAGCTGGATGTTCAGTACTAATTGACATGAAATACATTGATGCGCCATTAAGCTGATCATTTAAATCCTCCTGAAAAATATTTTTAAAGTCACTTATAAATAAGATATACAAATATAAAACTGAACACCATTAATCATTTAAGTTTGATTTGTAATGTCTTTTAAACATTTATTGGAAAGTCAACAATGTCAAGCATATTAAAATGGTGGCCTGACAGAAAACCAAAAAATAATCTCTTTTGGTAGCAGATCAAAAAAAAACAAAAAAAGGACTTGTTCTTCTGGACCAGAACTGTATTTAAATCTCAAAAGATGGACATCTTACAACTTTCTTATAGCAAGTAGTGTGAGTTAATAATTGATTATTATATTAATTATTAAAATTACTGATGTTGGAACTCAGATTTCCATTTCATATTTACATATATAATTATTATTATTTTTTTTAAATTTTTTTTTTTTGAGACGGAGTTTCACTCATGTTACCCAGGCTGGAGTGCAATGGCGCGATCTCGGCTCACCGCAACCTCCGCCTCCTGGGTTCAGGCAATTCTCCTGCCTCAGCCTCCTGAGTAGCTGGGATTACAGGCACGCACCACCATGCCCAGCTAATTTTTTGTATTTTTTTTAGTAGAGACGGGGTTTCACCATGTTGACCAGGATGGTCTCGATCTCTTGATCTCGTGATCCACCCGCCTCGGCCTCCCAACATATATAATTATTAATGAATTCTAGCTTAAATACAAGGGAAGCAACATGATTCATCAAGGCAGGGTGTGGGATTGAAGACCTCTGGAAATTAATCCCAGTGTTCTGACAGATTTTACTTCTGTGATCAGGTGATATACCTTTTTATAATAATACTGCTGGTTGGATTCATTCTTTTGTTCTATGTATGCCAATTCTGCAGAAACCACTGTGGTAGAATTTCAAATATAATGAAAAATAAACATTCACTTCTTTATTATCACAATTTGCCTGCCACAAAGACAGATATTGAGAAAAAAACAAAACTTAAATATAATAGTCACAGTTTCTGTTCTCCCAAAGTTTACTTGAGATGTAGTAGGAAAGAAGACACACCAACAAATATAAATGTGTATGCCCTTTGAAGGGAAATTATATGGTGTTTTAGAGTTATCATGAAAGATGTAATCTTTCAGAGAAGCTTGGGGAAACTCCCCTGGGAAATGACACTTGAGCTGATCTGTAGGAGACATACCTGAGGAATAGAAGAAACAGCATTCAAGGCAGTGAAAATGATACAGTCGAAGGACCCAGGGAGGAAAGACGCCTGGCAAATGCAAGGGGAATAACAAGATCCAAGTGGCTGGAAGCAGAAAGCAGAAGCAAGAGTGGTTTACTAAGGCTGGGATGAATGAAGTAGGGAGACCATATAGGGAGGGCTGGAGCCACAGGATACCGTTAAATGGTTTTAATTAGGAAGTTAACTGTCAAAGTTTGCCTTTGGAGAGAATTTCTCTGGCTGCCAAATGGAGAACAGATTCAAGAATGCCGAAGTGAATGTACACTGACATTTTGGAAAGATTTGACAGTGTCTAAGCAAGAAATAATGACGAAAATCATCCCTCCGAGTGTTGTCCAAAGTAAGCTTTTGCAATGATGGAAATCCAATCCGTATTCTACCATAATCACCATTATCTACATGTGGCTATTCAACATGTAAACATAGCTAGTGTGACTGAGCAACTAAATTTTTTGTTTTATTTAATACTAATTATTTCAAATTTACATTTAAAAAGCCACAGGTTAAAAAAGAAGCCATATGTTGCTAATGGCTAATGTATGATACAGCTCTGCTCAAGAGGATTAGTTTAGCATATTAAATGATTTCAATACATGGCAATATGGACAAGACACTGTAGTTCAAAATGAAAATGAAAACAGAGATAACATGAGAAACATCACTCAGCTACTATCTGGAAGAGACCAAATTTGAATCTAAATTACAGTCACGCTTCACTTATCAATGGTGATGTGTTCTGAGAAATGCCTTTAGGTGATTTCGTCGTTGTGTGAATATCGTAGACTGTACTTACACAAACCTAAATGGTGTCACCTACTACACACCTAGGAAATACGGTATACCCTACTGTTCCTAGGTTACAAACCTATATAGCATGTAAATGTACTGAATACTGTAAACATGTCTAACACAGTGACATTTGTGTTATCTAAACATATCTAAACATAGAAAAGGTACAGTAAAAACATAGCATAAAAGATAAAACATCGTGTACCTGTATGGGGCACTTACCATGACTGCTGCTTGCAGAACTGGGTGTTGTTCTGGGTGAGTCAGTGAGTGAGTGGTGAGTGAAAGTGAAGGCATAGGGCATTACTATACACTACTGTAGACTTATAAGCACTATATACTTAGGCTACCACTAAATTGATAAACAATTATTTTTTCTTTAATAATAAGTAAGCTTGCTGTAATGATTTTACTTTATAAACTTGTAAATTTCTTTACTTTTTGAATTTTTTATAGTAACATTTTGTATACATTGTAGAGCTGTACAAAAATGTGTTCTGTCTTCATAGCCTTATACTATGAGCTTATATCTATTTGAAATTTTTTTACTTTTTAAATGTTTTTGTTAAAAACAAAGACACAAACACATACATTTGCCTAAGCCTACATCGGGTCAGGATCGTCAATATTTTTGTTTCCAGAGCCGCATCTTGTCCCACTGGAAGTCTGCAGAGACAATAACTTAACACACGGAGCCATCATCTCCTATGATAACAATGCCTTCTTCTGGATACCTCCTGAAGGACCTGCCTGAGGCGGTTTCACAGTTAGTTTTTTGTAATAAGTAGAAGGATTACACTGTAAAATAATAAGTGTAGTATAGTAAATGCATAAACCAGTAACATAGTGGTTTATTATCATTATCAACTATGATGCACTGTACAAAATTATATGTGCTACAATTTTATATGACTGGCAGCACGGTAGGTTTGTTTACACCAGCGCCATCACAAACACATGAGTAACACGACACACTGTGCTATTCTGACAGCCATGACATCACTAGGCCAGGGAATTTTTTAGCTTGATTATCATCATAGGCGACCACAGTTGTATATGTGGTCTGTCATTGACTAAAATGTCATTATGACTGCCCTTAGTCTCCAAACCTTATTCTGTTTTCTTTTCTCATAGCTTTTTCCTCTGTAAGAAGTCAGAGGGGGAGAGAAAAGACAAAAAAAAATCTTCAAAGAGGAGAAGAAATCTGATCTATCCTTATTTCTGATTAGTTGGCATAACTTCAGGATGTCCGTAAGTTGTGGCTTTCCTGCAGAAATTTGATTTCACACTGGTTATCTCAGCATAATATTAATGGTATCCCCTTACATTCCCAATAGTGTCCTGGTTTGGATGATAAATTACATGTTCTTTTTAGCCAACTGTTATTGAAGATGTCAGATTTATTGCACAAAATGCATTAAAAAACAAATAGCATAAGATGAAATATCGCCTCAAATATCTTGCTTAAAGTTTCCACTAGTAAGTATTAAACATTGAAAAGTACAAAATTAACTACATTTATTGAATGATAAAGTATAACATTGTATGAGGTTGATGACTATTAAAACTCTTTGAGTGTTTAAGTTTTGTCAGGTTCTTTTTGGTGATGTCAGTTAAGTGTCTTTCATTAATTATTATATGCCTCACTTTTCCTGTAAATAACTTCTTAACCACCCACTACTTTTTCTTCTGACTGATTAAATGGTGTAAATGTTGAGAAAAACAACATGAATGACATAAATGCCAAGAATCACTTGAAATGTGAAAATATATTTAATACAGAGGTTCTGTTTATGACTCCTAAAAACATACTTAAGGAAGCACACAGTTAACTAACATCTAATATCAACAATTAACTAGGATTGGTAGAAAACCTTAATTTTAAAATTCTTATTCTGTAGTCCATTTGTGATGAGCTTAATATAAGAAAGGTAGTAGGTCAAACTAATAAAGAATAGGCCAATGTACTATTCCAAGAACTTGTCTAATGATGTTCCAGTGCCAAAAATGATCTGAAAAATTGAGATAATTGAGAGTCTTTGATCAGAATGGTGGAAAGTAATGTTGGAAATAATCAAGTGAAAGATGTAAGGCTACGACTTGGTTTCCCATGCTGAGCATGCCAACATTCTTCATTGTTTCTTTTTGCATGCTGCACATGGGTGACATTTTTCAAAGTGATGAGAAACACTATCTAGTGAAGTTCTTTTCATCTTTGCTGTCCACATGTATCACTCCCATCTGAAAGTTGCAGTTGCATTTAGCAGTTACAAAGGAAAGGATTGTTCTTATGCAGACATGAATATTTGAAAGGGCTGCATCAACACATAGAACAGTTAGTTACACATCCTTCTAAGTTGCACTGCTGAACAAACACCAAAGACCAAGGGGTGGCAAACAGACAATTTAATCCACAGCTGCATCCTCTGGATTTAATCATTTACTCATGAGTCACAGGCTGTAGCCACAGGATAAAGGACTTTTTGTCACATGAGGGATATTTTCCTAGGTGGTATCCAGAATAAAAGTTGTTTTTCAACAAAATTTTAATATATAAAGCTCTTCTAGACATGTAATATCCCCCCCACACACTATTTTTTGGGTCAAAGGAATCATTTCTTATATATTCATGGATTTTTGCATGAGTAAACAGGCCAAGAAGCAACTCTTATGAACCATAGATTAATGAGAAATTTCTTTTGACTCTGAGTTATGTTTGGCACAAAGATGTGTGAATTCTCTGCTCTCATACACAATTTGCTACAAATTAATGTGAATTGTAGACTGATGAGAGGCATAGAATGGGACTCGCACATCACCCGTATTAAGAGACAGGAGAAGAAAATCTTGATGAGTACCAGGTCAAAGATTTCTCTGTGTTATTCCTAGCGATCACTTCTCTGATGCCTTGAAAAGTGGAGAGTGAAAATAACCCTCAAACCTACTCTTAGTGATGGCTATCAATTATTTGTAATTGATGTATGTACTTAAATTAATATTTGAGATATTCAAAGGTTTTGACACACTTTGGTTTGTGCACATGAGTAAGCAAACAGACAGGGTGAAGCTGAGATGTCTTGGAATCTCTGCCAATCTCCTTTAAGACTCAGGCCATGATCAGTGTCTTCCAACACGTACCTGTCTGTCTAGCTATAGTATCTATGTAGGCTGAAGTTTTCTGAGTTTTCTTAGTGCAGTCTTAAAATATACCTATGGGCCAGGCATAGTGGATCATGCCTGTAATCCCAGCACTTTGGGAGGCCAAGGCGGTCAGATCACGAGGGCAGGAGATTGAGACCATCCTGGCCAGCATGGTGAAAACCCGTCTCTACTAAAAATACAAAGAGTAGCTGCGTGTGGTGGCACACACCTGTAATCTCAACTATTTGGGAGGCTAAGGCACGAGAATCACTTCAATCCAGAAGACAAAGTTTGGAGTGACTCAAGGTTGCACCACTGCACTCCAGCCTGGCAACAGAGCAAGACTCTGTATCAAAAAAAAAAAAAAAAAAAAGTACATATAAATTTCTGTTATTGATACTGATCATGACCTATTTCTCATTTGCAGTTATGATTTTTCAGAGTTTTAACTCTAAGCAAACGTTTGTTGCCCATTTCCTATCTGAAATGCATCTCATAACTTATTCTGCTATTATATATTATTTCTGTTTTCTTTTTAAAGAGTTAGTCTTCAGATACTCAGACTGGATACACAGCATTTCTTAAAGAATGATTTCTGAGGTGTGCTCATTTCTGTTTCAATTTGCAATGTATTACTCATAAACAAAGAAAGGTGAAGAAAGGAGGCAATCTCACCTAAGACTTAGGAGGACTAACTTGAAGGCAAAGAAATACTGTTGAAAAGTTAGTGAAGAAATTTATAGCTATCATACATAGTATGAATGAATGGAACATTAAAATACACAGGACGCTAATTTTTTTGAGTTGCCAGATAGTAGAATATAACAGGGACACATGTAAATACAATTAAAAATAGAAGTTATTAATTGCAGTGAGAGAGATACAAAAGTGTAACAAAAAGTTCCGAGGAAATGTGAGAATATAATTGGGAATTCAAATGAGGCTCTGAGTTTATCCTAAAGTCTTGGTAGCATTTTGACAGCTCAATATGAAGTAGAGGAGCATTTCACGTGAAGGGAATAGTATCTCAGAGATGGGAAAGTATCTAGACAATGTCAAGTTGTCAGGTTGCACAAAGGATAAAGATGTATTATGGGAAAAATAGAATAAGAATTGCAGACAAGTATAGAGATTAGGACATGGCAGTCTTTGAATTTTATGCCTACACACTTGGATTTATTTAGTAAATGGGAGGGGTCCTTTTCTGATGTTTGACTATGGCCATACATACACTTTAGGATGATACTTTGGTGATGACATGTGGAATAGACCAGAGTAGACAGATAAAGAAGGTGAGCAGTCTAGATTAGAGATATGGAGACTGGGCCTCACTGGTAAGAATGGAGAAGAATCCTCAAATATGATACTATTTCTCCCTAAATACTGTATCATAATAACATCATAGGGCCCAGTTTCTATATTAGTAAATGTTGGTTGAATGCAGAAAAGATAAGATGTGATCCCTGGTAATACGGCAAGGGAAGAAGCAGTGGGATGGTGCTGGAAGTAAGTGCATATTCTTTGGTGTTGCTAAGAAGAATTAGCGGTTAGACTGTAAGTTTTTTCAGCAAGATGGTTCTACATTCTGCAAAAAGGGCACAACTCACTAGCAGTCTTGTTACGAGAGTGTAATGAACAAGGAAAGGGGGAAGTATTTATCTTGCACAGCTGGGCCTTTGTTGTTGTGTCTTGTATCTATTGGCCAGAGCTAGACTTCACAGTCTAAACTAGACTTGATTGGCTATATTTTAAAACTTTTTAAAATAGGTAAGGGGCAGGAAAGAACAAAGAAAAGAGGAGGTTACTTAGAAAAGACTTGACTTACTTAAATAAGGAAAGGGATGTGTTACAAGTTAAGACATGCCTGGGCCCACCCGGGCATGTCTGCTAAGAAACAAATGGAGTCAGGCTTCTTAATGCTAGAGAGCAGGGAGATTAACATATGCTTCATTTGAGAAAGAACTTTGCTATATCTTTTAGAGAGAATCATAGATGAGGCTTTGATATGGTTTAGATTTGTATCCCTAGTGTAATCCCAGTGTAATTCCCAGTGTTGGAGGAGGGGCCTAGTGGGAGGTAAGTGGATCATGTGGGAAGATTTTCCCCTTGATGTCCTCATGATAGTGAGTTCTCAGAAGATCTGGTTGTTTAAAAGTGTGTAGCATCTCCCCCTTCTCTTTCTCTCCTGCTCCAGCCATGTGAAGATGTACTGCTTTCCCTTTGCCTTCTGCCATGATTGAAAGTTTCCTGAGGCCTCCCTAGCCATGCTACCTATCCAGCTTCACTAATACAGGCTTCAAAAGCTATGTGATTGGAAGAATGAAAAGATTGTTAGTAAAAATAATAGGATAATTATTTTCTGGGCATTAGGAAGTTGATAATAAGTTCTTGCCATGTCATAGGCAATCCTATTTTAAATTCTAATAGTTAGATTTTCAAGTTTTATGCTGATTTATCAATCAAATACAATTCCTGACTTTTGAAAACATTTAACATGGTTTGTACAAATATAAAGATTTTTCTAAACACACTTCATTTAAATATGTGACTAATTAGAAAGCAAAATTAGAAAATTTTATGTAAATCACAGATAAAGAAAATGGCAACTTTTTTTTTGTTTTTGCTTTGATTCTAAGCCTCGCTCTTGTCACGCAGGCTGGAGTGCAGCGGAACAATCTCAGCTCACTGCAACCTCCTGTATCTATTGGCTAGAGCTAGACTTCACAGTCTAAACTAGACTTGGGATCAAGCGATTCTCAGTCTAAACTAGAACTCTGCGTTCAAGCCATTCTCCTGCCTCAGCCTCCTGATTAGGTGGGATTACATGCTCCTGCCACCACACATGGCTAATTTTTTTTTTTTTTTTGTATTTTTCATAGAGACAGGGTTTTACCATGTTGGCCAGGCTGGTCTCAAACTTTTGACCTCAGGTGATCCACCCACGTTTTCACTAGGTGTGGTTGCTCACTCCTGTAATCCCAAAGTACTGGGATTACAGGAGTGAGCAACCACACCTAGTGAAAAAAGCGATTTTAATGAAAGAATGAAAACATCTTTCATCACCATTATAAATTTAACATTTTAAGAAAATTACAAATTAGTGATAAGTTAAGAAAATACACCCATACTCTACAAAAAAAAAAGCTTATTTATTTTGAAAATGAGTTGGTTTTTCCTGAAAATGAGTCTGTCATGAAAAGTACAATTTAAAAAAAATTGTCTTCCTATGACCTCAAGGTTTTTGTTTTTGTTTTTAAATTTGGGTGTTTTCTGTATTTTTGTTTGAGTTAATTATTTTTTTTTGAGTTCCCACAATCAGAAGTTTTATCTTCTAGAAGGCAAAATGCCAACTTTGTCATATTAATAGCTTACTATTCTCATAATTGTCATTGACAACAACTCTTCTGAAGTATACGACCATTTACAATTTTCAGCAGAGCACAATCTCTAATGAATGTTTCACAAATAGAGCACGACCATATTCATTGTATTTAATTTTCACTATAACACTTTGAATGAGGTATGGATATTCCTTTTTTACAGGGTGTTTGACATTGTGATGCTAAGTTAATTGCCAAAGATCAGTAAATTCTTTACATGACTCAAAGTGCTGCTCACTTTCTACTACCTGTCAGCTACTTCTTCACTATCGTTGACACCCAGAATGCTTCCTCTAAGGTGTCTTCTTGGGTGGTACAGTAGCACCAAGTAATGTCTCCAATGTTACTACACAAACTATAGTTGCTGTGTAAATAACCATGTGCTTCTATAGAGAGGAAATCTGTATAGAATTTCTCTGTAACTGTTAGGGAAGAATCTGTATAGAATTCCTCTGTAACTGTTCTCTGTAACTGTTCGGGAAGCTATGGTTCAGTCTGATTAGTGTCAAATACTCTAGATAATGGCATTAGTAATGCTCTTAAGTCTGGAACAGAAGGGATTAGTGAGTATCAATCACCACTACTTTTCAAATTAGTTTAAAATATGTATATTATGCACCCTAACATAGAAACTCTGTAGGGAAACCCTATGGAACCTTGGATGTTAAATAGCAGGCTTTGCTATTCTGACCTGAGCATCTAGATCTAGCCCAAAATCATGTTTTAACTGATTGTGGTTCTTTAGAGTGTCACTTGATATTTTAGAGCCTCAGGTTTTAAACAGAAAAACAAAGTGTTGATGACTGGGGATCAATTCCTCATAGGTCTCATGTTTTTTCACATCTTATGAGCTGATGTGACAGCCTTTGTTCCAGACTATCTTTTCAATTATGTTTGTATAGTGAACAGCCTTGGAAAATAGAGACTGTCTCCCTCCAGAACAATGGTCAGTCATGCTTATTACCCATTAATAGCTTTTGGGTTCCCTAAGCTCAGGGTTTCATTTTGATAGTGCAACCCACTGTGTGAATAGATATCATCTGGCCCTTTTCGTGTTACTCTGTGGGAAGTGGGGCTCAGTGAACTGTCACAAGATAATATTGATGATCTGGCTATTGATATTACTGTGAGTATTGAAATTCTTTGTCTTGGACCCAGGAGCCTTCTTGTCTTTTGCTGGCATCCATGAAACTGCGGCAGGCTAACTAGTTAGATTGCAAGAACTGTAAATTCCCAGACACTTCACACTTCTTGACATTGATATGTATGGTCTTCATAAACTTTTGCAAAGATTTATTTGCCCCCATCACTCAAATCCCCAAAACTGTACTGTCTAACTCCATCTTCAGCTCAAATAAACAGCAGGCTAAAACCTGACCTTTGCTGGGTAATTTAATTAGCTCTTTCTCAGTAACTTGGTATCATTGACCTTCCAACTGCCCTGCTCTGAAAACATGTGCTGCAGTTCTAACTAGGAACAGGTTGAGACCTTTAGAAAACTTGAGTAGTGAAAAGATTATCGTGCCCTCCACACGTGTAATTTAAAACAAAAACAGTAATAAACAGCAAAGGAAGTTTAAGGAATTCCAGTGAAATTCTGATTATGTGCATGATGATCGTTCAGACACTGCTGTTCTCATAGCAGCAAATATTAAAGACTTTCTTTTCTCAGTCATTTTCTACATCTAAGCTTGTGATTATTCTCTCTGTAGAATAACCCGGCAGTACTGATTTGAAACCTGAACCCCAGATCTGAGCTAGTATCTACTCTCTTCTTGCATATATCTATGTTGTACCTTCTCCCCAACTCCATTTCTATTCTGTCTCTCTGCCAAGGCAAGCTGCCTCTCTTCTGCTGAATTAATCTGATATCAATAGCTTCCCTGTCACCATTTGTCAGAATTCCCTCCCACTGCCCATTTTGATTCATACTGTCCCACTGCCTCAGTGATTCTGAACTCACTGTCTGACACAACCCACATTTCTTTGAGGTATTGCATGATTCAAAGCTCAACTAAGGAAAGAGGTTCATGTCGGAAACCCCATTTTTAGCAGCAACTCAGGTTATGTTTACTTCTAATTATACTGTTAAGTTAGTGTCATTTGGTATTTAACCTTGTATTATCAAGAGGTATATTGAAAAATAAAAGGCATTTATGCAAAAACATTTCAGGGGTTTTTAGTATTCTCTCATCAGTCAGAAGACAATCCTATAATTATCATTGTCATGATATTTATTTTAAAAAGGGTAAGAAAGTAACAGTAAACTCAAATGCCTTTAAGGGTTTAGGAAAAATATGTAATTTCTTAACACATCCCAGTATGTGAGATGGGAAAGAAGAATGAGGGATACCTCTCATTTGTAAATGTCTAATAAGTACTGGAAAGTTGTGAGAAAAAAATTCAAATTACATGAAACGGTGAAGTCACTGATTCATATATATTTTTAGCTCAATGAAAATTTATTTAAAGAGTGTATCAACATTTTACATATATTATGGCACACACTCAGAAATCCACCCCCTTCTTCCCCCCAATTACACCAATGGTCTTTTCTCTTTTTCTTTATTTTCTTCTTTCTTCTTTCCTCCCTCAACTCTCACTATTTTTTTTTTGTTTGTTGTTTTGTTTTTGTTTTGAGACAGTGTCTCACTGTCACCCAGGCTGGAGCGCAGTGATGTAATCATGTTTCACTGTAGTCTCCCTCTCTTGTGCTCAAGTGATCCACCCACTTTGACCTCTCAAAGTGATTACAGGCATGAGCCACCACAACTGGCCCCTTACCATCTTCTTATAAACTGGTAACTTTTCCTTTTTAGTAATCATTAAAATACTTAAAACATTTTCCTAAGCCTAAAGGCACAACTAACAACGAAAGCCTTCCCCTACTCGTATTCCCTTAATCTGAGTGGGGAAGTAGGTTTTACATCAAAAATACTTACTGAATAGCAGTATTAAAAACAGCAGCAGTTTAGCCTTAATATAATTTATATACGCAGCATAATTGGGAAAGACATTTACTGTGTTTCTCTGCTGTGTCACACTCAGGACTCCATCATGCCTCCTGTCTCAAAGAGATTAGTTCCTCTGTGATATCTACTTGGAGTATGTCCTTTCCTCTTTTTGTGGGTATAGACTCTAGTAATTGCCTTAAATTTCAGATAGCAGCCAGGCACTTTTACTTCAAGTCGCTTGTCAGAAGCTAAGTTTTCAGCACACTGTCAAATCTCCCTAATGTCAACAAAGCTAGCAGTCACTCCTAGGCCGAATTTGTTCCCTTCCTGAAGCATTGTCTGAAGCTGAACAAGAATCACTCCCTAGCATCTCTCCAGTTCTAGTGTGCAATGTGGATAAAAAAGATACAGTCCCATGACTGGCTAGCTGAGGATGCCAACAGGTCTCAACTGTCTTGACTCGGTTTATGACAAACCCAGCCTAAGACTGCCATTTAAAAATGGAGAGAGAGCTGGACTCATCTTTCTGAAGTTATCTGGACTTCAGGATTACTCTGATGACCTGAATTATCTTATTTAGTTGTTTTCTTGGTTGGTGCAAGTCAGCTCCTGGAAGGTGGAACTGTTTTGTTCTCCATTAACATCTCCCAGGATTTTTGCCATAGGCTTTTCTGTACTGTTTGCATTACTGGTTGTTTGTTTGAATTACCTCTTTGGGACCTGAGGAATTTACACTAAAGCACCTGTTTCTTTACAGAAAAGATGCTGGCACCCTTCTGGCAGAGGCCTTTGCTAGTCTCAGGCACGCTGAGTAGGCCTACACCTTGCCTTCTGCCAGAGAGGAGGACAGTCGTCAGACTCCCTGGAGCCTGGCAAGGCTGCCTTAGTGAAGACATCACCTGTAACTCCCAAATGGATAGATGAGGCCATGGAGAGAGGAGAGCACCAACCCATGAGTGACAAGTGCCTGCCATTGTCAAAGATGCCGCAAGCACCACTATGCCCCTTCTTAGCAGGGACCCAGCAGGCCTGACCAGCTTCATTATTTTCTAGGTATGATTTCCATCCTGTCTCTCATTATTGCTAAAATTCTATCTGGATAAAGAGCTCATTTTTAGCTAAAAAAACAAAATCTTTTTTTATCTGCTAAAAAAAAAATAACATAAAATAACTATTGGACTGTTTGGAATGGCGTGGCCTCTGCTCTGAATTATGAACTGTGATCTTGACTAAGTTAAGCAGTCACTCTGACCTTACATTACTCCCTCAAATTCGAGTGAAAACAGCAACTTCCTTTCTTATAAATTACTTCTAAAAATTAGATTCTTGAGAATCAGAGACAGGTAATACCTTGCTTCAAGAAACTCACTCTCAAGGCTGGGGGATTGAAATTCTGCCTCCTAACTAGACTGCCTTCTTCTAAATGCTGTGCTAATGCTATACACATTTGCCAAATCAAATTAATTTCAAAGTCTTGCCAAATCTACTTTTTTGAAATCTCCAAGTCATGTGGCCATCTTTCCATTCTGCTTCCCCATTGCAGCCATCAGCTTACCTCCTCTCCTAATCCAAAATGTTCCTAACTGGTCTCCCTGCCTTGTCTTTCCCCTGACCGCATCCTGTGATAGAGTGATCCTGACTGGAAATGGAAATTATATCATATGACTTATCTCCCAGAAATATTCAGCTGCCCAACCCCCTTCACATGGAGTCCAAATTTCCCTAACGTGTTTTAAGAGTCTCTTCATGAGCAAAATGCTTCTGTCTTTTCCAGTCATATCCAAATCCTTCCTAATCAAAGGCCATTTGTATCAGTGTAAGAACAGAGACAGTTGTTCCAGATATAAGGAAGAGCATTGGCAAAGTTACAGATAATAATTCAGGTGAGTGTGATTCAGAGATCTGATTAGTAATGTCTCAGAATGACTAGAAGGCATGGATGAGAGGATAAAGAGAAAGAAAAGGAGACCACAAAACTACAGTCCAGATTGTAGGAGGCTTGGGTTGTCCTAACAAGCAGGGACTTCTCTGCTGGCTCTCAGGAGTTCTCATCCATGATCTGCTAGAAGAACATTGTAATTAGAACTGCATTTTAGAAAGTTAACTCTAGTGGCTACAGAGCATACATACAGGAGGTAGCGATTTGGGTCCACAAGAACATTATAGTTTAATAAAACTCTGCAAGAGAGAGTAGAGCTCAAACAAAGGCAGTGGTAATGGAAATGGAAAGAAAGTTAAAGACTTCAGAGACATTGAAAAAAATGTGGGAAATTAGGAGAGGAGAAGCATCAATCATGACATCAGGGTTACTAATTTGTGACACTAGGGGATTAGGATGTTCTTGATGAAAGTGAGCAAAGGAATTTAGCAGAGATCAGAGTAGAACATTTTTTTTTTCCTGAAAACTGTAAATACCCTACTGCATAAGATATCATCATCCTTATTACCAAGCAGTCCTATGTTAACAGCCCTTTGGGTCTAGAGCTTGAATTATGGGCTATTTCTTGTGCTTGAAAGAAACTGTATGCTGACTAGTCCAGATGGATATTACCTAACCTGCTTTAAGATCCTCTGGGGAGGAACAACCATAACAAATCCAAGAAAGCCTCACTTGCTAGCAACTGTGCATCCTTCCAAATGTCTTATCAATGATATCATTCCCTCGATGTGTTACAGAGTCCACTTGGACAATTTTTAAAGAGACTCATGACATTCTGGTATAAGAGAATCATGATTTCTGGATTCTTTAAAATTCAAATGTAGGGGGAAAAAAAGCAAGTCTTCTGTTTGATCATAAAAGCTACAAAGATGCAAAGACAGAAAGGTCCATTCTGGCATTTCAATAATATCTATTTTCACTGAAAACCTGAGCTGACTTTAATCATCTACACTCTACACTTCAGACTGGGCTAATACCTCAGAAAGCTGCAAGTACTGTGAACGCTGTCACACTAGCACAAAACCCTTTGCAAAAAATTTCCCAAAATACATAGATTAAAAAGCATATTTTCTCTGTCTCTGTCTTCCTCTCTCTCTCTCTCTCTCTCTCTCTCTCTCTCTGTTGTACACACACACACACACACACACACACATTTGTCTTTCATAAATTATTTTCACTTTATGAAAGATAAATTTTTTCAATTAACATACTTCATGCTAAAAAATGTTTTATCCATTAAAAAGACACTCATTTATAATAGATTAGTTCAATCAATACTTGTAAATTGCACATTTTGAGGATATAATTGGTAAATGCAAACTCAACTAGGGAAGAAGAGAGCAGTGTGTCTTTATTCCTTCTGTGAGGTTGGAAAGTAAAGAAATGCAGAACACCACTGGTCCACATGCTTGAATTATGAAAACAGCACCTACTACTGCATTGCTCAGAGAGATCGCTTACAAATCTCTTTTTCAATTGTATCTACTTTTTTGTGTGTGCTGGCATTAGACAACAGACCACCTTTGTATTTAAAGTCTTTTCTTAAAAAAGATTTTAAATTTAGAAAAAGCCTTTGCACTTAAACAATGCTTCCTTATCTGTCACTTTCATGCTTAAATGGTTGTCCAATTTGACATTAACTTTATTGAGAATAATAAGTCTCATTAGAGCTTCTATTATCCAATGTTCTGTGAGTAGGTAGCACTTCAGTTGAAAGAAGATTATTTCATTTTTATCTTTTCTGGAACACTAGAGGAAAGGCTCAGAGATTGTCACATTTCATTTGCAGGTAAACCTGTATTCATCTTAGGTTAACTGGTTACCACTACTAACTTTCACCTAATAATTCCATATTTTTTTCTTATAGAGCAGTGTCTACTTTTATTGCAGAATGAATCATGTGTGGCTATTTAACATTTTATGGCTCATGGATTCCTAATGAATATCCAAATTGTATTTTCATTACCCAGTATACAATCCTTTCTAAGTAGCAAGATTTTTGTTGTACATGTACAGTTTGATGCCATTTCTTATGTATTAATAGCAAATATCTACTTGGCTTATTCATGAAGAAATGAGTGATGAAGGTGCCCACAAGCATTTCTGCTTGGTATTTGTGCTCAGGTTCTTTTAATCAAGGATTTTGACATCTCTACGAGTTAGAAGAAAGTATGGTGAAGAGCAAACTATTCACATGTTTATTCTGTACATTTTTATCTTGCTCATGAAAACAATTATCTCAATGTGGCTCTCTATAAATAAAAGTTTGGAAGTTTTAGTTAAGAAAAACTCTGTACTTTAAATAAAGTAATATGCTGTGAAAATTCCTGCCTATATAAAACTTTTTAGATTAAAATGAAGGAATAACTAGAAAGGACAAAACTATGTCTTGTTTTTAAAACTCCTCAAGATTCAAGCAATGGGCTATCATGGGAAGTATTGATAGAAACATGACAAGGAAAGGCTAATAATGTCAATCATTTAAAGCAAAAAATAGCAAACAAAATATTTAGGTCACAATTCCATAAAGGATATGAAATTTATAAATTTTAGATGACATCCTCTGATCAAGTACTAACACTTTGAAAGCAGAGGTATATCTTATATATTATCAGAAGTACATTTTTACAGCAGACTTAGTTTTTTACTTCTAAAACAAATTATTGACAGAATTTGCTCATCTATAAGTAGGCTGCTTATTTCACATACCCATGTTCATTTTTATAATTCTGGGCTTAAATTTGTGGACAAATATATACAGAGAATACAGAAGTATTATGTGTTTTAGTATTTCTTCTCAATCTAATTAATTCTCTATAATAATAATCCTTTGGATTATAACAAAATACATTGGTGAGGAGATTTTTATTGGTTGTGTGTGTGTTTTGAACAAAAACATTCAACTATTGAGCTGCATAACTTTTTTTGTTTTATTTGGATTTTTCAGATTTATTGAGTATAATTAACAAATAGAATTTGTATGTATTCAAGTTGTACAATGTGATGTCTTTTTAAGATTTGTTTTTTTGCTTTTTGTTTTTGAGACAGAGTTTTTCTTTGTCACCTAGGCTAGAGTACAGTTGCACAATCATGGCTCACTGGAGCTTCAGCCTCCCAGGCTCAGGCAATCCTCCCTTGTCAGCCTCCATACTAGCTGGGCCAACAGAGGTCCACCATGCTTGGCTAAATTTTTTCTTTTTTCTTTTTAGTAGCAATGGGATCTCATTATATTGCTCAGACTGGTCTGGAACTCCTGGGCTCAAACAATCTGCTCACCTTTGACTCCCAAAGTGCTGGGATTATAAGGGTGAGCCACCATGCCCAATATGTGATATTTTTATATGTGTATACAGCTTTAAAATTTTGTATTTTCTTAAATGGCTACTTTTATATTATTAATAGATTATTTTTTAAAACTTTTACTCAGCAGGAAAAAAGATTTTCTGTTTCACTGATTCAATCTTCTTTACTTCTGTTTCTCACTTACCTTTCTTCATGACAGCAACAGTGGTGGGAGGAAAGTGTTATAATATATCATTGATGCTCAAGGTTTGAGAGGCAAAGCAACATGAGAATGACTTGCCTCTTTTTTCATGTTTCCTATTCGGAGCATAACAAAATCAGATCTTAATAGTAAGTACTTACCTTGCACCAAACAGATCAATCTTTTCCATTAGATTGTCACATGAGACATGAACTCCACTGTAATTGATTTCAAAGTCATGTGCCACAACAGCCCTTATAGTATTTTTTCTATGATAGTCTCAGTCAATAGACCTAGCAGCTTAACAAAAATAATTACATCAACATATCTGCTTTCCTGACACCATTTTGTTCTTAGGTATTAGAAACAGTCTGGTATTAGAAGAAATCCAATAAGTTAGAAGCAGAAAGATTAGGAGTCTGGGTAACTAAGTGCTTGTACCTCCTGGGTTCCAGTGATGCTGATTCCCTCATTTTCTCAATCTTTTCACAGCTCATAGAACAGTCCATCAGTCTTACAAGCAGTTCTAATAGTTCCTGGATTTGGAGTTTGATGCAGAGCTTGATGCAGGCTTTGTATTAGCAGTTGCTTATATAAAAGCTAAAATAGGCAGGTATTAAAAGGATTAAGTGATTCAGTAGAGTATCTCAGCTGCCATAATTCAGGACACAGTAGTTCAAATCTTTCATTGCTGTTTTCTTTGATAAAATGTAGGTTTTAACCTTTTGGGAAGTCTTTTTCTATAGTGTCAGCAGCAACTCTAGACCTGTCAACTCAACAATACTTTACAACTAATGCCTTTCACAATGTCTGAGGTAGAGAAAGGAATTGCAATAATACTGCCTAGGATTCTGTGAGATTGGAAATGCAGTAGCATACATGGGCTAGTTACTTTGTGTATGAAAATAGGTGAGTCGGCAATGACATGAAGGTTAAAAAAAAAAATACCTGCAGCAGAAATGTAAGTCACTGAAAAGAATAAAATTATTCGGGGATGCTAAAGACCAATATGTGTTATGTCTGAATTAAAATGATAAACTATTAAGATGTCATTTTTGTGCCTGAGAGCTTTCAAAGATAAACTTTTGTTTGCATCAAAAGAGTAAATAGTAATTTACTCATTAAAAGGTTGAGAATTGACATTTATGTTTATACTATTTATTTATTCATTTCGAAGTACAGATGTCTTCTGTTAACCTCATGGGATATGACCATCAATTAACTTCAATTGTGTCTTGTTCACTGTGCAAACCTTTCAATTTCTTAGTTATTTTGCCCAGATCTAAACATAATTTTATTGACCAAACTAAGGATATTTTCCTACAAAAGTGTGTTAGCTGTAGCATTATTTGTCCCATAACTGAATTATCTTGGGATTCTTTAATTACAGTCAATTGAAATGAGAGTATGATTTCTTTTTTTTTTTTTTTTTTTTTGAGATGGAGTTTCACTCTTGTGACCCAGGCTGGAGTTCAATGGCGCAATCTCGGCTTACCGCAACCTCCGCCTCCTGGGTTCAGGTAATTCTTCTGCCTCAGCCTCCTGAGTAGCTGGGATTACAGGCACGCACCACCATGCCCAGCTAATTTTTTTTTTTTTGTATTTTTAGTAGAGACGGGGTTTCACCATGTTGACCAGGATGGTCTTGATCTCTTGACCTCGTGATCCACCCGCCTCGGCCTCCCAAAGTGCTGGGATTACAGGCTTGAGCCACCGCGCCCGGCCGAGAGTATGATTTCTAATGGAAAGAAACAGACTGTAACAATGCTGGGGTAATCTGACATGGTAAGTTCACTGAGAGCAGTAAAAGACAGAAAGATAGACAACCTGGGGAGCTACAATTCCATAGAGAAGCTCTTCCTGCTTTTATAACAACACTCTCACTAGTCAAGCTTATGCTAACAAAGTTGTGAATTGAATTTATTGTTAGATTTTATTTGAGAATAACACAGACATTGATTTTAGATCATTGATTTTATAAGGTACACAGTGCTAGCAAAGAACATATGTAGATATGAGAGGGAGAGAACAGAAACCTTTCTATTAGATAATTAGCAATGTTATTCTCATTGCCCAACAAAAAAAAGTGTATAGTAGATATGTGACTAAGACAGGGCAGTAAGTGAATAGAAGAGAAGTAACCTATTTTTCTGAATAGTTTTCTTTGGTAATAGACTTTCTCTTCCTTCAGTTAGTTTCCTCTTCCACATTCTTCCTTTTTTTCCTTCTTTTCTTCTCCACTATATTTTTTTCATTTATACTTTAAGTTCTGGGGTACATGTGCAGAACGTGCAGGTTCGCTAAATAGGTATACACATGTCATGGTGGTTTGCTGCATCCATCACTCCATCATCAACATTAGGTATTTCTCCTAATGCTATCCCTCCCCAGCCCCCCACCTGCCAACAGGCCCCAGTTTCTGATGTTCCCGTCCCTGTGTCCATGTGTTCGACTACCACTTATGAGTGAGAACATGTGGTGTTTGGTCTGCTGTTCTTGTGTTAATTTGCAGAGAATGATGGTTTCCAGCTCATCTATGTCCCTGCAAAGGACATGAACTCATCCCTTTTTATGGCTGCATAATATTTCATAGTGTATATGTGCCACATTTTTTTTATCCAGTCAATCATTGATGGGCATTTGGGTTGGTTCCAAGTCTTTGCTATTGTGAACAGTGCCACAATAAACATACATGTGCATGTGTCTTTATAATAGAATAAATTTATACTGCTTTGGTTGTATACCAAGTAATGGGCTTGATGGGTCAAATGATATTTCTATTTCTAGATCCTTGAGGAATCGTCACACTGTCTTCCACAATGATCAACTAATTCATACTCCCACCAACAGTGTAAAAGCATTCCTGTTTTTCCACATCCTCTCCAGCATCTGTTGTCTCCTGACTTTTTAATGATCACCATTCTAACTGGCATGAGATGGTGTCTCCTTGTGGTTTTGATTTGCATTTCTCTAATGACCAGTAATGATGAACTTTTTTTCGTATGTTTGTTGACTGCATAAATGTCTCTTTTTGAGAAGTGTCTGTTCATATCCATTGTCCACTTTTTGATGGGTTGTTTGTTTTTCTCTTGTAAATTTGTTTAAGTTTTCTGTAGATTCTGGATACTAACCCTTTGTTGGATGGAGAGACTGCAAAAATTTTCTCCCATTCTATAGGTTGCCTGTTCACTCTGATGAGTTTCTTTTGCTGTTCTGCACTATTTATCTTTTTTGTTGTCATCATTGTCTTCTCTACCTCCTCCTCCTTATCCCCCATCTTCCTCATCTTTTTCATTATTATTAACTATGAGATGATAATCTAAGGACTCCTCAAATGTAAGTTCCTTTCAAAAATCACTGAATAATTGATTAAAGATATGTATTTAAAGTAGAAATAACATTTCAAAAACAAATACAGTATGACATTTCACTGGTGTATGGAAAATTTTTTTTTAGCGTATTTATTTTTTAGAGGAGTTTTAAGTTCAAAATTTAAAAAATAATAATTTCAGGCCAGGCTCACACCTGTAATCCCAGCACTTTGGGAGGCCAAGGTGAGCGGATCACTTGAGGTCAGGAGTTCCAGACCACCGTGGCAAACATGGTGAAACTCCCTTTCTACTAAAAATACAAAAATTAGCTAGGTGTAGTGGCCCACACCTATAATCTCAGCTCCTTGGGAGACTGAAACATGAGAATACCTTGAAAATGACTTGGGGGCAGAGATCATGCCACTGCATTCCAGCAGGGGGACAGAGTGAGACTGTCTCAAAACAAACAAACAAACAAATTTAAATTTAATTTAAATTTAATTATTTTCAAAAGAATTTTTCTTACTATTTATTTAACAGATTAATACCAACATTCCTGTAGAAAAAATTATTAGCTGAAAATCTATTTCAGGAAGAATTTAGAACTTTACACAGTAAACAATTGTCATTGTCATCGAATATGTAAGAGAGATGAAAAATTCTGTTTTTGTAGTATTATTGTCTTCATGGTATATTTAGCTCTTCATTTAGATAAAACTTACAATACTTCTTATATATTTAGGTAATTTTGAATTTTCTGTTATGTCTAAACATCATCTTTTAGTGTTAGAAATAATTTAAGAAATTGCTCACATAAGTATTTTAGCCAGAATTGTTTTAAGACACATTTTGTAACTAGGTGTTTGTATCTTATTTAGATAGTCTATTTTATATTTAATTCTAATCTTTAAGGATATTGTCTCTGAACAAAACTTTTTCTTTATTTTAGATCATGATTTGTAGAATTTATTTATCTTTTCTGCAAGTGACAGGATTTGTTTTGATGAAAATTATGTTTATTGTATCATAAATTATTTTAAAAAGGCCTAAATTCAACATAAAATTTAAATATACATAAAATATAAATATACTGTATTCATTTTTTTTCAGTTACAAGACTAGTATGGAATACATTCTTCTTCTAGTAAATGTGGGGAACAAGTACTATAGACACATTTAGTTCTCCATAGTGGATCAAGATTGTGAAATAAAAAATAAACCATTTATACTTAAGTCAATGCATTTCTATTATTTTCATAATTATTATAATTATGTATCATAGAAATGAATGTTGTATTGAATGAAGTTTAAGAAAATCTAGTATTATAAATAATAGGCATGACTTGGAGAAGAGTATGTCATAGGTTCAGTTTTTATACTTATAGTTTTGTATTCTGTCTCCAGCTTTGTAATAAGAAATGAAGAATTTACATAGCCAAAGCCATTAAATGACTAAATTCTTTTTGGCTCTTTTTTTTTTTTGATAAATATTTTCCAGTTTTAGTTTCCTGTTGATAGTTTTAATTTGCATTACATGTTATTTAAATTTTTGGTTTGAAGGACAGTTGAGAGTCAGGTTAAAAGTATTGCAATTTTAGTCAACTAGATTTATTGAGTGTCCAAAGTGTACAGTTAGCACATGTGTCTGTAATATGAAACAGAAGAAATAAAAGCTCAGTTCTGTCTCCTTCAGAAGCATTAATTTTTATCAATGCAGCTGAATCTCACTTTGAAATGAGATAGATTTTTAAAAGTCCCAGGTAAACAAGTTGTAAATATAACTGCATATTTAAATACGTAATAAGAGTTTATTATTTAAAGGGCTCCCATGCTGAATTACAAATGTGTTAATTTGTAAGAAGGTGATAATTTTTAATAAATATTTTCTCAATGCATTTTTAATTTATTATGTATGTTTAACCTAATGACTATGTATGTACATTTTGTGATAGGGATACAAGAATACTTTGAGATAGTAGTATAAGGTCAAGTTCATCAAGAATAGTTCCACAGAGGAAGATTTGAGATTACTGAAAAAAGAACTGATTATGTATTAAATAACAGAGGGCAATAAGAAATATAATACAGAAAAATTTTCTTAATTTGTCTGATGGAACACTTTCCATTAGTTCCTATTGTTTTGTTTTCTTTTGTTTTACTGTCATTAGGGTGTTTGAATGACCTACTGTCAGATACTTGAAGTCACAAAAATATGATTACACAGTTTCATTTGGCATCAATGCTATTTTAAAACTTTAATAATTTTGAATGGTACATACAGTCTCCAGTTTATCTGGTTTCTAAACTCTATGATGTCTCATATTCAGACTAATAGCATTTGAGTTTGATAGCCATGATTTCAGTCTATACATTAATTGAAAGTATACTATGCGCAAACATAATATAAAAGACAGCCATTCACCTTAACATCATATGAAACAGTCCATTAGAAGAATAGATAGCAAAGAAATAATTACATATTTAAATTGATGTTAAATACCTCAAATAAATTACATATGCAGTTTGAAGTTTTAACAATAGGATTTAAACTAGGAAAGTGACACATAAGCCAAAGCTTGAAGAATTCATGTATCCAGTGAAGAGTTTTGGGAGTCGTCCCCATTTTCTGATGAGAAAATGAGGTCTGTAGGAGCTGACACTCCAGTTAACACAGAAAGAAAATTTAGATCATCTGGCTTGTATGATAAAATTCTTTTCACTGTCAAATCTTTTATCATCTATTTATAATTCAATCATATAAATGCAACTTTTTTGTAGATTAACATTTACAAATTTATTAAATACTTAAAAATTAAATGAGCAGAGATAATTTGATTACCTTTCACTGTTTTATTCGGTCTTTCCTAATTTGTCACAGCTAAGGGCCATGGGAAAGAATAATCAGAAAATCCACTAATTAGAATCAGCGTCTACTTTCTTCAACTAATTAAATCATTTGTTTGTTTTAAATAAGATATACTTTTATTAAAATGATTATTTCTCATCTGATATAAGAGTATATTGTACTTTTTCTTTAATTAATAAAATTTGAATTTGGACATAAATTCCAAAATCAGAAACAATAGGAACTTTGTGCTTCAATGAGCATATTACTATTATATTAAAAAGAACTCTCATTAATGAATTTGTTAATTTTCCTTTGTTGTGACTTTGGATAACACATTTATTTTTCTTTCAAACATGGGAACACCCAAAATGTATTGTTTTAAAGAGGTCAAAACCTGTCTTCTATCAGTGTGCACTTAGAGGAGCAAACATGATGAGAAAGAGAGACTATGGTAATAATTGTTAGTATTAGATCCCCAAGGGCAATCTTCCTAGTTTTGCACTCCCATTGCTGTTCTGATGATCTCTTAGACCAATCAAGTCGAGTCGTTAAGTCAATGAATTAAAAAGAATGACCTTCAATATCATGTGATTTTGACAGAAGTTTGATCTAACCTGGGATATGACAAGACCCATCCCTTTGGCCAGTTACTCTGCCTGTTCCTGGATTCAGGCACCGTAGACTAGAATTCAAAAGCTAAACATATCCAATTCTACTCAACCCTACTTCTAAATATGGTATGGATGGAAGGGAGACAGTCAAATGGAAATGCTTAACACTTTATACAGCTCTCACTATGTGCTAGGCCTTGTTCTTGGTGCCAAATATATGTTAAATTATTTTAATCTTCATATAAACCCTATAAGGGGACTATTATTATCCTTATTGTTGAGAAAAGTGATGCACAAAGATATTAATAAAATTAGCCCAAGGCCTATAAATTATGAGGTACTGAACTAAAGTGATGGTTCCAGAGGCTGTGCCTACTATAAAACTTATCTTGGGAATCAGCCTGCTTTCAGATCTGGACTCTAAAATTTACCAGCCATGAGATCTTGAATAATTTATTTATCCTTCCTTAAAATCGATTTCTTAATCTGTAAAATGAGATTAACAATACCTCAGAGGATTACTGCAAGGATTGATTGTGATAACCTACTTAAAGCACCTTAGCACAGTGGGTGACACACAGAGAGCACTCTCAGTGGTTGACAATTACAGTCATTGTTATCATACATGTACATCTCTCTTTCTGTTTTGTTTTTTGAGATGGAGTCTTGCTCTGTCACCTAGGGTGGAGTGTAGTGGCACAATCTCCACTCATTGAAACTCTGCCTCCTGGGTTCAAACGATTCTCCTGCCTCAGCCTCCCAAGTAGCTGGGACTACAGAAGCCCGCCATCACACCTAGCTAATTTTTGTATTTTTAGTAGAGACGAAGTTTCCCCATATTGGTCAGGCTGGTCTCGAACTCCTGACCTTGTGATCCACCTGCCTCAGTCTTCCAAAGTGTTGGGATTACAGGCATGAGCCACTGTGCCCAGCCACACCTCTTTTTATCTTGCTTCATACTTTACTGTACTTCCCACCTATTGCAGTTTCTACAAATTGAATGTTTATGACAATCCTACTTTGAGCTATCAGCTTATGGCACTCCTGCTATCAATGTCATTTTATGACATCATGTGCTCACTTCATGTCTCTGTGTCACATTTGGACAATATTTCCAACTTTTTCACTATTATTACATCTGTTATGATCATTGGTAATCAGTAATATTTGATGTAACTATTGTAATTGTTTTGGGGCACTGTGAACCACACCCATTAAGACTAATTAGCAGACTTAATTAGTAGATGTTGTGTATTATCAGTCTGTTTCACCAACTGGCTGTTCCCCATCTCTTTCCCTCTCTCCTTGGTCCTCCCATTCTCTGAGAAACAGCAATATTGAAATTAGGCCAGTAAGTAACCCTACAATGACCTCTAAGTGTTCAAGTGACAGGAAGAGTCACATGACATAGAATGTCTCTACATTCTATTACATTGACAATGCACCTAGTCACCCAAAAGCTCTGATGGAGATGTATAAAGAAATTAATGTTGTTTTCATGTCTGCTAATGTAACATCCATTCTGTAGCCTATGGATCGAGGAGTCATGCCGATTTTCAAATACCATTATTTAAGCTTAGTGATGAAGGCACATCAAAAGCTGAGACAGACTGGAACTAGGCCTGTTATGCCAAATAGCCAAGTTGTGAATGCAAATAAAAAGTTGTTGAAGAAAATTAAAAGTGATACCCCTGTGGACACATGAATTATTTTTAAATAAATGAATGTGCTTTATTGCTAATATGGAGAAAGTTTTGGTGGTCTGGATAGAAGATCGCATCAGTCACAACATTTCCTTAAACCAAAACCTAATCCAGAACAAGGCCCTAATGCTTTAAATATTTGAAGACTGAGAGAGATGAGGAATCTTTAGAAGAAAATGTGAAGCTACAATTTGATTTATGAGGATTAAAGAAAAAAGCTATCTCAATAATATAAAAGTACAAGATGAAGTAGCAAATGCTGATGTAGAAGCTGCAGCAAGTAATCCAGAAGTTCAGATAATTGATGAATATTGCTACACTAAACAAAAGATTTTTAATGTAGGCAAAATAACCTTCTGTTGGAAAATGTTGTCTAGGGCTTTCATAGCTAAAGAGGAGACGTCAATACTTGGCTTTAAACTTTCTAAAGACAGGCTGACTCTGTCATTAAGGGATAATGAAGCTGGTGACTTTTAAGTTGAAGCCAATAATCATTTACCTGCCCCAAAATTTACAGTCCTTAAGAATTATGCTAAATGTTCTCTGCCTGTCCTCTATAAATGAGACAACAAAGACCAAATCACAGCACATCTGTTTACACCAGAGTTTGCATTGTTTACTGAATATTTTGAGCCCACTGTTAAAATCTACTGCTCAGAAAGAAAAGACTTATTTCAAAATATTACATCGACAATGCACCTAGTCACCCAAGAGCTCTTGGAGATGAATAAGGAGATTAATGTTGTTTTCATGTATGCTAACAAAATGTTCATCCTGTAGCATATGATTCAAGGAGTCATATCTACTTTCAAATCTTATTATTTAGGAAATATATTTCATAACGCTGTAGCTGTCATTGTGATTCCTCTGATGGACCTGGAAAAAGTAAATGAAACGCTTTCCAGAAAGGATTCAAGATTTTAGATGCCATTAAGAATATTCTTGATCATGGGGAAGAGATCGAAATATCAACATTAACAGGAGTTTGTAAAAAGTTCATTTCAACCTTCATGATGACTTTGAGGGGTTTCAAGACTTAGGTAGAGGAAGTAACTGCAGTTGTGGTGTAAATAGCAAGAGAACTAGATTTAGGAGTGGAGCCTGAAAATGACTGAATTATTGAAATCTCATGATAAAACCTGAACAAATGACGAATTGCTTCCTGTGAATGAGCAAAAAGTAGTTTTTTGAGATGGAATTTAATCCTGGTGAAGAAGCTGTGAATGTTGTTGCAATAACAAAGGATTTGAAATATTACATAAAATCTAATTGATAAAGCAGCATCAGGTTTTGAGAGAATGGACCCCAATTTGAAAGCAATTTTACTGTGGGTAAAACGCTACCAAACAACATTACACAATAGAGAAATCTCTTATCAAAGGAATAGTCAATCTATGTGATAAACTTCACTGTTGCCTTATTTTAAGAAATTGTGTCAGCTACCCCAGCGTTCAGCAACCACCACTCCGATCACTCAGTCAACATCAACAATGAGGCAAGACACTCCAAAACCAAAAAGGTTATAACTCACTGAAGGCTCAGGTGATCATTAGCATTTTTTAGCAATAAAGTATTTTAAAAATTAACGTCTGTATATTTTTTTAGACATAATGCTATTGCACACTTATAGTGTAAACATAACTTTGATATGCACTGAGAAACAAAAATAATTATGTTACTTGCTTTATTGCAATATTCATTTTATTTCAGTGGTCTGGAACGGAACACATGATATCTCCAATATATGCCAATATTTTAAAAAAAGAATAGGTATGCCAGGGTCTGGGTCCTCCAAGAGACCTTGGTGAAAACAATGATAGAATCTGTAATATTGTGTATCTTAAATATCCTTAAGTTAAAGTCACAAGACTTATAAAAATGTTTTTGCCTTGAGCCTTTCTCTCCACTCTGAGCAAAGTGCTATCCTTCTAAAGAATTACATTTGTGAAAGACATAATCTTGTTTCTCTCCTTGTTGATTCTTTTTTTCCTCCAATAGTTTGGAGATGACTGCAGTGGTCCGTTATAGAGAGTGAGATAACAGCAATCTTAAAAAAGAAAAGGAGGAGAAGTTAGAGACTCATCACTAATAGACCATTGTTCCAATGGTTGTGGGATAGTGGAAAATCGTGGTACGAAGTGAAGAAGAACAATCTCTTGTAGCTTAGATCAAAATAAAAATAGATAGTGATATCAATAACAGAGATAGGCAGACAAGAAAAAAAATCATGATGGATTATAAAGACTTTCCTTTGGAGTGTGTTGAGAGTATTTTTTTTGGTCTCAATGTACAGGTCATTGTTGAAGACTAAGATTGTGAGTCACTAACTACGTGTAGATATTACTGTCACTGAAGAGAAGTCCATTAATTCTCACCCCAGAATATTTTGTCCTATATATTAGATGTCTTTACTTAATGAGTTAGAAGTGGAGCCTGAAATTATTATTCCTGTTCCAAATTCTATATGATGCTCATATAGAGAATCTGATTTTGGGAGAATCTCCCAAACCACATACTATCAACAAGCCAAGAATCCAAGCAAAGTTTATATTATTCTTTGCTGAGGAGGAGGTAGCCTAGAAGCTTCTTTGCCAACTTCTTATTCTTATTCTTTGCCAACTTTCACATAGCATTTTGTCGTGACCTTTTATAACCTTTCTTTAAGGGTAAATAACCTCCATGTTTCTTTAAAACTCATTTTATCTGTATACTAATTAAAATTTATAGAGAATGTTGAGAGATAAACTCATTGTGATTTCTCTGATTTCAGCATCCAACAGGAAAGGTCTATACTCTAAATCTCAGAAAGAGAGAGCATGTGACTGCTGACTGATATTTCATTTATCTACAGTTTGACCTCCGCCACTGCTTCATCTCATTGCCCACACTCGCACTGCTCTGACTTTTTTCTTTATGGCACATAATCAATAAAAAGGGTATTATTAATGTTTCTAACACCTATGTGAAGGCAAAAGTTCCAAAGTTCACTACAAATCTGGGGGAGCTGTCCTGCTGACCAGACCTGAAACCTGCATTTAGACTATCTTCTGTTAAAATATTTAATGTAAAGTTGATTTCTGAGTTGTGCCTTGGTCTTAAAGTGTCAAAATAAATTTTCTAAGAAATGTATTTTTTAAAAATGTGCTCAAGAAACTTCTCCTGTTCTATTCTATAGGCAAAGTTGTTGTTATTTAATGAATTTTGAAATAGATAAATGAATAGGCTGTACAAAATGATCCCATCACTTTGTAAGGTCATACTAATAAAAATAAAGAGCTTCAGTCTACAAATTCTATAATTTGACTGGCTCTAAATTATAAATGCCAATTCTTATCCTACAAATGCAAACTCACTGAGGAAATATCAATGGAAAACAATTACTGGGTGAATTTTTGTGCTCTGGTTCCACAAAATAAAATATATTTAGTGTTTTCAAATCAATGCTGGAGGAAATGTCAAGGCAGGGGTATGCATTTACTCATTTTGCAAAGATGTCCAAAGCTATTAACTTTCTGCACTTTAATTAGAAAAGCGATGAAGAACTATTATTTTGCTCAATTGTAGGAAATTCAACACATTTGGTATTGGGAAAGAGTCCTGAATTTGTAAAATCTTATAGATCTAAATTTATTTTTTGTATAATGGCAATAGTTACCAAAATGTGTTTCTATTTTTATGATGATAGCTTGATTCATTAAGCATGAACCATAGGCACACAAAGATAATGGATATTGAAAGAGGAAGATAATTATAGGAAAATTAGGATGCTGAAGTAGCTTTAAAAATAGTATTATATAAATTTTCTTACACAATATATGAAACTGCCTGATTTTGAAATTAGTTTTAGTGTAGGAATTGCCATGGCTTTCAAAAATTTTAAAAAAAAATCATTAATAACAGATCAAAGGTTTCTCTGTTTATTTAATTACAGTTTCTTTTCTTCACATATAATTACTTTAAACTATTGTTCCAATGTTAAGTCACATTAAGGGAATTAATATGGAATATTCCTTAAGCCCAAGACACTTGAAGTTTATATCAAGGCTCAGATTTTTAGTAGAGGGAAAGGGAACTGCAATATTTTATGCTGCATGGTAATCATCATTCCTTTATTTCAAACATTATTTTCATATTGAGTTTTATGGATGAGCAATGGATATAAATGGAAAGCTAAATAGAGGCGGAAAGAGAGAAAAAGAAGAAGAAAATAATACTCTGAAAAATTTGGCTGCTTTGAAAGTTTATAAGAATTCTCAATGCTACAGAATAAGAGGGGCACTGCTCATTCCCACTAATTTAAAAAGTGACTGGCTGTATGCTAAGGAAAATTTTTTGTTTATTTTCATTTTGAATAATGAATTCTTAATTGCTCTATTTTCCCCTCAAGGAAACATTTCATTCTTAACCTAAGAATGTGAGATGGAACCAAGAGTGCCTTGAATATAAATAAATATTCTGTTCAATTTATTCAAATTCAGTGGCTACCGAATTCTAGCTATGGGCCAAACGTTGTTTTAGAATAGAGGTAAATGTGGCAGAGTTCCTGTCTGTAAAAATTATGGCAGGAATTTTGATTTAATCATAGGTTTTAACACAAGTTATGTAGCTAATGGAGCCCAAGGCTGAATTTCTAAGTCTAAATTGTTGCTTTCTTTTCTGTTCTTCAATTTACATGAAAAGTCTGTGGACTTTCAAGTTAGATGATACTAAGCATCTTACCTACCCTCCCTTAATAACCATTTTCCTATACATAAAGTAAAACTGTCACCTATGGCACTTCTTCATAGGCCCTGCTAGGAAGTTTTACCTTTTATCTTATTTTAAATACAAAATTAAAATGGTTACCATAAAATGCAAATGGTACAAAATAAAACATTCACATGTAAAGGTCTCCGTCACTGTTGTCACTCAGTATAATCCTAACCCCTTAGAATTAACTTCGATTAATGTATATTCATCTTTATTTTAAAAATTAACCTCTAGATTGATAAGAGCTAAAGAACATGTCTCCCTCACAGAATTTTTCACTTACTAGAAGATGCTTTTATTCCTTCAACATAATAAAACAAAACACTTTAGCTGTGGCATATGTTGTGGTTTCAATGATGGTGTCCCCTCCAAAACTCATGTTGAAACTTTTGAAAATGATTATGTCATTAATAGAATTAGCATTCTTAGTAAAGGGCTTGAGGTTGAAGCTCTCTTGCTCTTCCACTCTTCTGCCATGATCCTCCCTTTCCACTTTCTCCCTTTTCCACCCTGTAAAGATGCAGCAAGAAGGCCCTCACCAGACACCGGTTGTGAGCATCTTGATCCTGGACTTTTAGCCTCCAGAACTTCAAGAAATAAATTTCTACTATTTGTAAGTTATCGAGTTTGGGGTATTTTTTAAAGCAGCACAAATGGACTAATACAGTACATGTTCTAAAAATGTGATAAAAGCATTGCTGAATAAAAATATGCACTTATTGTTTAAAATAGGACTCTCCTTGTGTAACTTAAACATTAGCCTCCCCAAAGCAGATTTCCATTAGCTCCTGGAGAAATATATATATATATATATTTTAGTTTAATGTGGTTAAAATATCTGACTCACTCAGGAAATAGCCTACAAATCAGATCTCCACTCATCCACTAACTAAATGTATAATCTTGCCTCTGTTCTCCATAGCTCAGATTCCTCATTACATGATGAGTTAATAATACCACCTATTTCATAAAGTTATTGTGAATATTAAATGAATTAATACATGTAAAGCAATGGGCTAGAGAAAGTTAACTCATTATTAAATGTCAGCAATTATTTTCTCTACTAAAATTGAATTGATAAACTTAACTATAGTTAAATAAAAAGTAAAGTATAAATGATTATTTTCTCCTTTATGATAGTATAAAAGAACTATCTCTTTGGAAAATACCTAGTAACATGTTTAAAATATGTGTACAAACCAACATGCAAAGTAAAGTATCTCACCTTTTAGAGAATTCACATAAATTTGGTAATAAGGCAGCAAATGGAAATGTTTTTTTTTTCCCCCTTAGGGCTCTAACTAGAGCTTTTTGATACATCTATTTTAATTATTTAAATAAAGTTATAAATAAAATATATCTCATTTGTGGGTAATATGTGTATTTATCCCTTATAGTACTTTAGGATCTTCCTATCCTTCTGATGTAAAAAGTTTATTATAATATTTTGATTTCTATCACTAGTATAGTTTTATCAGACTGCTGTTTTTGCCCTAGATCAAATCGGGCAGCTGTCATACTTACTAACTCATGCAACTGATTATAAACAGCCAACAATATAAAGACAGGAAATCGATCTAAAATCGTAGACAATATGGACATAATAATTTTGTGTCCTTGAACACTGACAGTCATTTTTTAAGATAAGAGATTATTTACTACTTAAAACTGAACAACAGTTGTAACTGTATATGAAGATAAAAAACACTGTCCTATATTCTCAAACTACAATAATGCTTTACGTCTTATAAATCTTTGTACATGTAAATATAAAACTATTTGTTTTGATGGCAGAATTTAAAAAAGAATCTGTGGCTCCTTAAATTTTGTTACTCTGAATTTTAATAATTTTTAATAATTAAAATATAAATATAAAGACAAATACCATGTATAATGTTATGCTTCGAAAATATTGTTTTGAAGCATATAAGGACAAAGGGAAGCCAGGCAGCTGTGGTTCAAATCCTAGACCTGGTGATTTCAAGCAATGTGAAAGTTTAGCAAATTACTTGATCACTGTGTATCCTAGATTTTTTTAAATCTAAAAAATGAGGATAATAATAGTACCTATTAAAGAGAGATTCATATAAAGTACTTAAAGTGCTAGAACATACAAAGCAGTCAATTTATGTTTGGTGCAATTGTTATATTTAAATGTACATGGTTCTTTGAAGACAATATCATTGCTATTGGTTTTACTTCTACAAATGCTCCTGACTTAAAATGTTGATGATTTTGTACCTTAGTTGATTGCACCTAAGTTGATGTACCCAGCTAACATTCAATATCTGTCAATGTCTATATAGTTAATGACAACCCTACCCTATGGTGATTAGTACTCATGATCGTAAATTTTGAAAATTATTTTGAAATCTGACTGACAGTCTGGCTTTGCTGCCGAAGTTCAAGATTTATCTTTGCTCACAACCTTTTTCCACAGGACCTGAGTTCAAAATGTTTCTTGGCAGTTAATCTTTGTATTGAAAAATTTCAGAAAAATATTCTGGTGGAGGAAGGCTTTTTGGTGTGGAACCACAGACATAAACTATGGAAATACACAGGAGTAAAGGCACTTTTCAGAGACAAGGTAATCTATCCCACATTAAAATCACTAAAATGCAGATCAGAAGTCCTGAATTTTTATGCCAGATCAATAACTTGCCTATTAATTTAAATTATCTGAGCTCCAATTTCTTCCATATAAGATACCTCTGCCATGATTGGTGAGTTTTACATAAGTTGTCATGGAAAAGGTAGATCAAGAGTTCAGGAATGATGTTAGGACAACATTCCTGCTTTCTACTGATCCATTTTTCCATTTAATAACAAGAGCAATATATCACATTTTAGCATGTCACCATGTCACTTAAAACTTAAAAACTCAAATTTTTAATGATTTCTCATTGCTTTCATTTGAAATCCAAATGTCTCTGGTGGTGTATAAGGTGCTATGTGATATGGTCCCTCCCACCCCCACGTGACTATGCTGGATTTCTCTCCGTTCACACAATTTAAAGGAAATATGAATGCTAGCAAAGATGTGGAGAAAGGGGTATCATTATACACTGTTGGTGGGAATGTAAATTAGTACAGCTATTATGGAGAACAGTAAAAAAGTTCCTCAAAAAACTAAAAATATAACTAAACGATCCAGCAGCTCCACTCCTAGGTATATATCCAAAGAAAGGAAATCAGTATATTGAAGAGACATCTGCACTCCCATGTTTATTGTAGCACTTTTCATAATAGCCAAGATTTGGAATCCATCAACAGACAAATGGATAAAGAAAATGTGGTGCATATGCACAACGGAGAACTACTCAGCAATAAACAGGAATGAGATCCTGTCATGAGCATTTTTAAAACTTCTAATACATCATAAGATCTATCACACTTCCCAATTTATATTTATTTACTTTGTGTTTTCATTCTTAATAGAGTAACATCACACTTAGGGCAGGGGTAATATGAGTTTGATTGACTTTTTATCCTTAGCTAAAGGATGCCTAGTACACAATAATTTATATTAGATTATATATATATATGTATGTGTGTGTATATATATATAAATATACACATTTTTTTTTTTACTGCGATGGAGTTTCACTCTTGCTGCCCAGGCTGGGGTGCAATGGTGCGATCTTGGCTCACCACAACCTCTGTCTCCTGGGTTCAAGCGATTCTCCTGCCTCAGCCTCCCAAGTAGCTGGGATTACAGGCATGTGCCACCATGCCCAGATAATTTTGTATTTTTAGTAGAGGTGGGGTTTCACCATATTGGCCAGGCTGGTCTGGAGTTCCTGACCTCATGATCCACCTGCCTTGGCCTCCCAGAGTACTGGGATTACAGGTATGAGCCACGGCGCCCAGCCTAGATAATATTTTTAAACAAATTAATCTACTACCATAGTTTTTAGTGCCAACTACAAGTTGATTTTAAAGCTTTAGTTCAAGCCCAGGCCTTTCTCCCAAACTTAATATTTGTTTATCTGAATTTCTCCTAAACTTCTCACTAAAAGTTCCAAAAGAACTTTAAATGTAAGATTTCCAAATAATGCATGGTTATTTCCTTTTTCTCTTTTCTTTCTCCTATATGAATTTCAGTTAGTAGTACTGCTATCAAACCAATCAACCAAGAAGAATACTGACTAGGCATTTTTACCAGCTTCTCTAACCACTCATATTTTTTTAAAATGACCTATCTTGTGTATTTGAACATATCAATCTGCTAAATAAGTTTCTTTAATGGAAAAATAAAATACCTAGGAATATATTTAGCCAAGGAAGTGAAATCTCTCTGTAAACAAAACTATGGAAAACTGATGAAAGACTATGGAAAACTGCTGAGGACACAAACAAATGGAAAAATACCCCACATTCATGGTTAAGAAAAATTAATATAAAATGAACATACCACCTAATGCAATCTACAGAGTCAGTAAAATTACTGTCAAAACAATGTCATTTTTCACAAAATTAGGAAAAACAATCCTAAAATTTAAATATAATCAAAAAAGAGCAAGGATAGCCAAAGCAATTCTAAACAAAAAGAATACAGCTAGAGGCATCACTTTACCTGTCTTCAAATTATACTACAAGGCTATAGTAAACAAAATAGCATGGTACTGGTATAAATATAGACATATAGAGCAATGGAACAGAAGAGAAAATTCAGAAATAAGCCACATATCTGCAGCCAACTTATTGTTGATACAGTCAACAAAAATATACACTGGGGAAAAGGTACCCTACTTAATAAATGATGCTGGGAAAATAGGATGGTCTCAGGCAGAAGAATGAAACTGGACCCTTATCTCTCACCGTATGCAAAAATCAACTCCAAATGAATTAAAGACCTACATGTAGATGTGGAATTATAAAAATACTAGAGGAAAGCCTCAGGAAAATGCCTCTTGACACTGGTCTAGGCAAAAACTTCTGGCTCTGACTTCAAAAGCACAAACAATAAAAATGAAAATAGAGAAATGAGACTTAATTAAACTAAAAAGATTCTGAAAAGTTAAAGAAATAATTAATAGAGTGAAAAGAAAACCTGAAGAATTGGAGAAAATATTTGCAAACTGTGCATGTAACAGGGAAATAATATCCATTTATAAGAGACTCAAAGACTCAACCCACAGTAGCTCCATTAAAAAACAGGCAAAGGACATGAGTAGACAATTTTCAAAAGAAGATGTACAAGAAGCCATAAAAAATGTTCAATATCCCTAATAATCAGAGAAATGCAAATTAGAACCATGAGATATCATGTTATATCAGTCAGAATGGCTATTATGTAAAAGTGAAAAAAAAATGTTGGTGAGGATGCAGAGAAAAGGGAATGCTTATATACTGTTGGTGGGAATGTAAATTACTACCACCTCTATGGAAAACAGTATGGAGACTTCTCAAAGAAATAAAAATAGAACTACTGTTCTATCCAGCAATTTTAGTACTGAGCACCTAAAGGAAAAGTAATCGTTGTATCAAAAAGACTCTAGTAGGGAAATATCAGTACCAAAATAGCTGACTGGAAGCCGCTAGAGTGTGCTGCTCTCACAGAAAGGAGACAGAGTGGCCAGTAAACACTAACTCTTCACCTGGATTATCCAGGAGGACACATTGGGATTCATCAAGGAAGTAAGGAAAACCGCAGAGAGCAGAGAAGAGTGAGACAGCACAGCTATCCAGCCAGGATTAGCATGGAGGCAAGGGAGGTGCCCTCCCTGCAGAAAATGAATGGGAGAACCCCCAGGGATCCATATTTCTGTCACAGACCTTTGCAATCCCGGGCACAGGGAATCTCCCTCGACCACGTTCCCCTGGGGCCTCTGGACTGACATAGAGCTTCATGGAGTCTGGGCAGAGCTGCTGCTCAGGCCCACATGGAACCCCAAGGGCCTTGGATTTCTGATCATCCCAGCACTAGCTGCTGCTTCTTTGCCAACAAAGGAGTCCAGGCTCTCTCACATACTTCCAGGACAGGGTCTGCATCCATTATGCTGAGGAGCCTATATACTGCAAGCATCATCTCAGCCAAACCTCACCAGGCAAAGCCCAATGCCTTGGGACTCCAATGCATCTAACCCTACCACTATCTGAGCACTTGGGCTGGTAGCAGCTCTGCACTTCTCTGGGATGGAGCTCACAGGGGTAACAGACAGGCCGGCCACTATAGTCTCTGTCCCTGCTGCTCTCAGGCTGGGGAGGGAGTGAAGAGCCTAAAGATTATCATGGGGCCTTCAGCACACAGCAACTGGAAAAGTGGCCAGGCTGTTTTCCACGCAGGCCCCTGCTCCTGCTATTCCTCACTGGGCAGGACCTCCTGACCTGGGCCCCCGCACACCCAACCCAACCTCGACCTGAGCTCTCAGGCTGGTAGCCACTCTGCACTTCTCTAGGATGGAGCCCCCAGTGGTAACAGGCAGTTTGCTCTTTTTTGCTGCATCTGTATTTCCCACCCCAACCGCCCTTAGGCTGAGGAGGGAGCAAAGAGCCTAGAAACTTCTGTGGGCTTTCAGCACAACACAGCTGCCTTAAGGAAAAGAAGTCAGACTATTTTCCATGAGGGCCCCTGCTCCTGCTGCTCCTCATTGGGAAGGGCTTCCCAAGCTGGGCCCCCAGCAAGTCATGCTTCCCCAAGCCTGAGCACTTTAGTTGGTGACAGTTCTGTGTTTCTCTGGGGAGGAAATCCCAGAGACAACCCACAGGCTCTTTACCATTGCTGCCCTCACCCTGCAAGAAAAACGTAGACCCTGACTGCTTTGCTGGCACCTCCAACACACAAGCAGTACTTCCCTTGCTGCTATGAGGAAAGGAGTCCAGTCTCTCTTCCCTGTGAACCCCTGAATCCCTGCTCTTCACTAGGCAGAGCCCCCAGCTTGAGCCCGCAGTGCAGCTATCTCTCCCATAGCAGCTCTTTGTATCTCTGGGGTGGAGCTCCCAGAGGCATCTGACAGTCCCTCTGACACAGCTGCTGCAGCCATACCTATCCTTGCTGCCAACAGGCTGGGGAAGGAACACAGAGCCTGAGTGCTTTGCTCACATTTCCAGGATGCTGCAGATCCCCTGTAAAGAAGAGGCCAGAATGTCTTTCTTGCAATCCCCCTGCCCCTCCCTGCTTGTTACCAGGCAGGAGCCCTTGGCTTGAGCCTGCAACACATCTACCCAACACTGGGCTGATGGTTCCAATTAGCAGCAGCTCTGCATTTGTCTAGGGTGAAGCCCCAAGAGACAAGTGAAAAACTCTCTGCCATTGCCACTGCGAAATCCCCCACCTATGCTATCCCAAGCTAGGGAGAGAACAAAAAGCTGGATCATGACCAAGGACTCCAGTGAGCAACCTAAAAGACACAAGCAGAGATCTGTAGGTAGCCAGAACTCCAGTAAGAGAGAGCTCACACTCTGAGAACAATGGGAGGGAGCACAGTAGCCAATGCCAGGAAAAACAGAAGAATCCCATGGCTGAGCAAGAGCCTACTTACCACCCATTACACGTAAGTGCCATCTCCTGGATTTCAGCCTAAACATCAACACCACAAACACGTTTCTAATATGCTCTTCTGAGAAACCAAGGACAGGAGTTCAGCTACAAATAAAAACCCTTCACAAAGCCTTGGCCCTATGAAAATGCAAGAATGAAGCCAACTGATTATACTCAAAATACACCACAGTTAAAGGAAGATTAACCCACATGATGAGAAAGTAACAGTGCAAGAACTGGCAACTCTAAAAGCCAGTATCTTCTTAACTCCAAATGACCACACTAGCATCCCAGCAATGGTTCTTAACCAGAATAAAATGGCTGAAATGGCAGACAAATAATTCATAATCTGGATATCTGGATGACAATGAAGATTATTGAGATTCAGGATAAAGTTGATACACATTCCAATGAATCTAAGGTATCCAATAAACTGATTCAAAAGATGAAAGACAAAATAGCCATTTTAAGAAGGAACCAAACGGAGCTGAGAGAGCTGGAAAGCTCACTATAAGAGTTTGATAGTTATCAGAACTATTAACAGTAGAATAGTCCAAGGTAAGGAAAGAATCTCAGAGTTGAAAAACAAGTTATCCAAATTAACTCAGTCAGGCAAAAATAAAGCAAAAAGAACTTTTTTTAAAAAAGAACAAAGCCTCTGAGAAATATGGGATTCTGTAGTGAGACCAAATCTACAACTAATCATCATCCCTGAAAGAGAAGGAGAGAGAGCAAGGAACTTGGAAAACATTTTCAAGGATATTGTCCATAAAAATTTTCCCAACCTTCTTAGAGAGGTTTACATAAAAGTCAGGGAATTCCGAGAACCCCTGCAAGATACTATACAAGATGAGTATCTCCAAGACAAATAGCAGATTCTCCAAGGCCAAAGTGAAAGAAAAATATTAAAGGCAGCTGAAAAGAAGGGGCTGGTCAGCTATAGAAGGAACCATCAGGTTAACAGCAGACCTTTCAGCAGAAAACTTGCAAGCTAGAAAAGACTGAGAACTTATATTCGGCATCCTTAAAGAAAATAAATTCCAGCCAAGAATTTCATATCAAGCCAAACTAAACTTCATAAAAGGAGAAATAAAACCCTTTCCAGACAAGCAAGTGTTAAGGGAATTTGTTACCACAAGACCTGCCTTATAAGAGGCTCTTTAGGGAATTCTAAACATGGAAACAAAAGATGGTTACCAGCCACCACAAAAACACACTCAAGTACATATATCATCAATACTATAAAGCAAATTCATAATCAAGTGTACATAAAACCCAGCTAAAAACATGATGACAAGATCAAATCTGGATATATCAACATTAATATTGAATATAAATGGGCTAAACTCTCCACTTACATGGCACAAAATGGCAAGTTGGATAATGAAGCAAGACCCAACTTTATGCTGTTTTCAAGAGATCCATCTTGGCTGGGCATGGTGGTGCATGGCTGTACTCCCAGCTGCTTAGGATGCTGAGGCACAAGTAGCTTGAACCCAGAATGTGGAGGCTGCAGTGAGTAAAGATTATGCCACTGAACTGTAGCCTGCATAATAGAGCAAGACTTTGTCTCAAAAAAGTAAAAAGTGGAAAACAATCCATCTTACACTTAAGGTCACCCATAGGCTCAAAGTAAAGGGATGGAGAAAGATGTATTAAGCAAAAAGAAAACAAACAAGATCAAGGGCTGCTATACTTCTTTCAGACAAAATAGATTTTAAATCAACAACAATAAAAAGGACAAAGAAGAGCATCAATACATAATGATAAAGGGTTTGATACAACAAGAAAGACTTAAGTATTGTAAATATATATGCAACAAACACTGGAGCACTCAGATTTATAAAGCAAGTTTTTAGAGACTTATGAAGAGACAGATAACCACACAATCACAGCAGGAGACTTCAACACCCCATTGACAGTATCGGACATATCACAGAAGCAAAATACTAATGATGGTATTTGAGACCTAAACTTGACACTTGACCAAATGAACCTGACAGATATCTATAGAACATTTCACCCAACAACAACTGATAAGATATATTCTTATCTGCACATGGCACATACTCTAAAATTGACCACAGCCTTGGCCATAAGGCAATTCTCAAAAAATTAAAACAATTTGAAATTATACCAACCACACTCTTAGACCACAGTTCAATAAAAGTAGAAATCAATATCGAAAGGATCTTTCAAACCTATAGAATTAGCTGGAAATTAAACAGTCTGCTCCTAAATGACTTTTGAGTACACATTAAAATTGAGGCAGAAATAAATTATTTGAAAGTAATAAAAACAAAAATATAGCATATCAGAATCCTTAGGACAGATCTAAAGCAATGTTAAGAGGAAAGTCTACAGTGCTAAATGCCCATATCAGAAAGTTAGAAAGATCTTAAATTAATAACCTTACATCAAACCTAGAGGAACTTAACAAACAAGAACAAACCAACACTGAAGCTAGGAGAGGGAGAAAAAACACAGCTGAACTGAAGAAAATGGAGATGAGGAAGACCATACAAAACATCAATGAAGCCAGAAGCTGATTATTTAAAGGCTTAAATAAGATTGATAGAACACTAGCTAGACTAATAAAAAAAGAAAAATGTCCAAAGAAACACAATTGGAAATGACAAAGGGGAAATTACCGCTGACCCCACAGAAATACAAAAATCTCTGAGAGACTATTATGAACACCACTATGCACACAAGCTAGAAAACCTTGAAGAAACTGATAAATTATTGGAAATATGACCTCCCAAAATTGAACAAGGAGCAAATTGAAACCCTGAACAAACAAATAAAAAGTTCCAAAACTAAACCAGTCATAATAATTAAAAAAATACCCATCAACCAGAAAAGCCCAGGACTGGAAGAATACACAGCTGAATTCTATCAGATGTATGAAGAAAAGTGGTACCAATCTTACTGAAACTATTACAAAAAATTGAGAAAGAGGGACTCCTCCCTAACTCATTCTTTGAGGCCAGAATCATTTTGATATCAAAACTTGGCAGAGACACAGTGAAAGAAAACAAACAAACAAACTTTAGACCAATATCCCCCATGAACACAGATGCAAAAATTCTCTAACAAAATACTAGCAAATTGAATCCAGTAGCACATCAAAAAGCCAATTCACAATGATCAAGTAGGATTTATCACTGGGATACCAGACTGGTTCAATATATACAACTCAATAAATCAGATTCATCACACAAATGGAATTAAAAACAAAACACACACACACACACACACACACACACACACTCTAATCTTAATTGATTCAGAGAAAACTTTTGGTAAAATTCAACATTTCTTCATGTGAAGCACTCTTAATTTACTAGGTATTGAGGGTACATTCCTCAAAATAAGAAGAGCTATGTATGACAAACTCACAGCCAACATTCTACTGAACAGGCAAATGCTCGAAGCATTCATCTTGACAATGAGAGCAAGACAAGAATGTCCACTCTCACCACTCCTATTCAATGTAATACTGACGTCCTAACCAGAGCAGACAGGCAAGAGAAAAAAAAAAAAAGGCATCTAAATAGGAAGGGAGAAAGTCAAACTCTCTCTCTTTCCAGACAATATGACACAATACCTAGAAAATTCCACAGTTTCTGCCCAAATTCTCCTAGATCTCATAAACAACTCCAGCAAAGTTTCAGGATTTAAAAACAATCCAGGGCAGTCCCAAGATGGCCGAATAAGAGGCAGCTCCGGAAAGCAGCTCTCAGTGAGAGAGACACAGAAGCCAAGTTGTCTGACTATTCCAAATGAGGTAACAGGTTCATTTTGTGGGTCTGGCCAGAGAGTGGGTCTAAACCAAATAGGGCAAGTTGCACCTAGGTGGGGTACCCACCCAGGAGGAGCATGCAACCAACTGGAGGACCAGGGGATCTCCGTATCTGGGACTTTGGTTAGGATACAGCACTCTACCCAAGCCTATACAATCCACAGAACAGGAGATGTTCGCCAGGCTGAAAAGCCTTAGCTAGCTGCCTGAACAGGGCAAAACAGCAACTTCAGCACTGGGGCTGTCAGCATACATCTAGGCGGAAGCACAGGCTGGCAATAAGAAAGCCAAAATGCTGGTGGGATGGAGCTACCTGCCCCCCAGTAAGAAGGGTAATGGAACACAGGGAAACAGCCCAAATGGCAGGACGGATCCTCCCCAATGCCAAACAAAGCCCAGCAGGTCAAAAAAGTCTTATTCCAGAGTTACGCACCCAGAACATTACTTAGAAAGTGACCAGGAGTGCTCCAGCTCGGCAGGCGGAAGGGAAGCCACCATTGCAGAAGCCAGCCTAATTTTCCTGAGTAAATAAAAGACACAGCAGCTCCACTCAATCTGTGGCAGCCCAGCAGCACCTCCGCAGGCAGACAAAGGAGAGGCTGCTTCCCCAAGAAGCTACCTGAGATCAAAACTATATAAATCAAAGAGATGGGGAGAAACCAGCACGAGAAGAATGAAACCATCAAAAACCAGAACACCTCTCCCCCACCACAAGTTCACAACTCCTCACCAGCAAAGGAACAAAGTAGGATGGAGAATGAATTTGAGAAATTGACAGAAGCAGGCTTCAGAAGGTGGGTAATAACAAACTTCTCTGAGTTAAAGGAACATGTTATATCCCAATGCAAAGAAACTGAAAACCTTGAAAAAATGTTAGACAAAATGCTAACTAGAATAACCAGCTTAGAGAAGAATATAAACGACTTGATGGAGCTGAAAAACACAGCACAAGAACTTCATGAAGCATACACAAGTTTCAATAGCCAAATAGAAGAAAGGATATCAGAGATTGAAGATGAAACCGATGAAATAGAAGAAGGCAAGTAAAGAGAACAAAGAGAAAAGAAATGAACAAAGCCTTCAAGAAATATGAGATTATGTGAAAAGACCTAATCTATGCCTGATCGGTATACTGGAGATGATGGAGTGAATGAATCCAAGGTGGACAACACTCTTCAGGATATTATCCAGGAAAACTTCCCCAACCTAGCAAGCCAGGTCAACATTCAAATACAGGAAATACAGAGAACACCACACCTATACTCCTCAGAAGAGCAACCCCAAGGCACACAATCATCAGGTTCACCAGGGTTGAAACGAAGGAAAAAATACTAAGGGCAGCCAGAGAGAAAGGTTGGGCCACCCACAAGGGGAAACACATCTGACTCACAGTGGATTTCTTGGCAGAAACCCTACAAGCCAGAAGAGAGTGGGGGCCCATATTCAACATCCTTAAAGAAAAGAACTTTCAACCTAAAATTTCATATCCAGCCAAACTAAGCTTGATAAGTGAAGGAGAAATGAAATCCTTTATGGACAAGCAATTGCTGAGGGATTTTGTCACTACCAGACCTGCCCTGCAAGAGCTCCTGAAGGAAGCACTAAACACAGAAAGGAAAAACCAGTACCAGCCACTGCAAAAAAGAACCAAATGATAAAGACCAATGATGCAATGAAGAAATTACGCCAATCAAAGGGCAAAACAACCAACCAGTAATAAAATGGCAGGATCAAATTCACACATAACAATATTAACATTAAATGTAAATAGGCTAAATGCCCCAATCAAAAGATACAGACTGACAAATTGGATAAAATCCAAGAACCATCAGTGTGCTATATTCAGGACACCCACCTCATGTGCAAAGACACACATGGATTCAAAATAAAGGGATGGAAGAAGATTTACCAAGCAAATGGAGAGTAAAAAAAAGCAGGGGTGGCAATCCTAGTCTCGAATAAAATGGACTTTAAACCAACAAAAATCAAAAGAGACAAAGAAGGGCATTGCATAATGGTAAAAGGATCAATACAACAAGAAGAGCTAATGATTCTAAATATATACGCACCCAATACAGAAGCACCTAGATACATAATGAAAGTCCTTAATGACATACAATGAGACTTACACTCCCACACAATAATAATAGGAGACTTTAACACTCCACTGTCAATATTAGATCAACTCATTTTATGAGACCAACATCATCCTAATACCAAAACTGGGCAGAGAAGCAACTAAAAAAGAAAACTTCAGGCCAATATCCATGGTGAACATTGACACAAAAATATTCAATAAAATAGTGGCAAACTGATTGCAACAGCAAATAAAAAAGCATATTCATCATGATCAAATAGGTTTCACCCCTGGGGTGCAAGGCTGGTCCAAAATATGCAAGTCTACAAATGTAACCCATCACATAAACAGAACCAAAGACAAAAACCACATGAGTATCTCAATAGATGCAGAAAAGGCCTTCGACAAAATTCAACAGCTCTTTATGCTAAAAACCCTCAATAAACTAGGTATTGATGATACATATCACAAAACAGTAAAAGCTATTTACAACAAACCCACAGCCAATATCATACTGAATGGGCAAAAACTGGAAGCATTCCCTTTGAAATCTGGCACAAGACAAGGATGCTCTTTCTCACCACTCCTATTAATTAGAGTATTGAAATTTCTAGCCAGGGCTATCATGCAAGAGAAAGAAATAAAAAGTACTCAAATAGGAAGAGAGGAAGTAAAATTGTCTCTATTTGCAGATGAAATGATTGTATGTTTAGGAGACTCCATCATCACAGCCCCAAATTTCCTGAAACTGATAAGCAACTTCAGCAAAGTCAGAATACAAAATCAATGTGCAGAAATCACAGGCATTTCTATACACCAATAACAGACATATAGAGAGCCAAATCAAAAGTGAACTCCCATTCACAATTGCTACAAAGAGAATAAAATACTTAGGAATACAACTAACAAAGGATGTAAAGGACCTCTTCAAAGAGAACTACAAACCACTGCTCAATGAAATAAGAGACGACACAAACACATGGAAAAACATCCCATGCTCATGTTTGGGAAGAATCAGTATTGTGAAAATACTGCTCAAAGAGCTAATGATTCTAAATATATACGCACCCAATACAGAAGCACCTAGATACATAATGAAAGTCCTTAATGACATACAATGAGACTTACACTCCCACACAATAATAATAGGAGACTTTAACACTCCACTGTCAATATTAGATCAACTCATTTTATGAGACCAACATCATCCTAATACCAAAACTGGGCAGAGAAGCAACTAAAAAAGAAAACTTTTTTAGTTTTAGTATGGGCCATACTGCTCAAAGTAATTTATAGATTCAACACTATCCCCATCAAGTGACCAATGACCTTCTTCACAGAACTGGAAAAAATCACTTCAAACTTCATATGGAACCAAATGAGAGCCCACATAGCCAAAACAATCCTAAGCAAAAAGAACAAAGCTGGAGGCATCAGTCTGCCTGACTTCAAACTATACTACAAGGCCACAGTAATCAAAGCAGCATGGTACTGGTACCAAAACAGAGACATAGACCAATGGAATAGAACAGAGGCCTGAGAAGCAACACCACACATCTACAATCATCTGATGTTTGACAAACCTGAGAAAAACAAACAATGGGGAAAGGATTCCCTGTTTAAAAAATGGTGTTGGGTTTTCTGTTCTTGTGTCAGTTTGCTGAGAATGATGGTTTCCAGATTCATCCATGTCCCTATGAAGAACAGGAATTCATCGTTTTTTATGGCTGCATAGTATTTCATGGTGTATATGTGCCACATTTTCTTTATCCAGTCTATCAATGATGGACATTTGGGTTGGTTCCATGTCTTTGCTATTTTAAACAGTGTTGCAATGAACATACATGTGCATCTGTCTTTATAATAGAACGATTTATAAATCTTTGGGTATATACCCAGTAATGGAATTGCTGGGTCAAAAGATATTTCTATTTTAATATTGTTATGAAACACAGAGGATCAGAGAAAACAAGAAATACACCTATATTTTCATAGCAATTACATTTTGGAGAACCAAACTCTCATTCACAAGTCCTGCTTATCACCACCATAGTGTGTTACCTCTTTTAGAGTGAAGCACTTTCTCTCTCCAGAAGGTCTCAGGATTTCTGAAATTCCTATAAAGAATGCATTATAAGTAGAAGTCAATCAATTAAATGATTAATTTGAGACTAAAGAAGCAAAAATTGATTATTGTTCTTAAACTGTGGAACTAGGAAGGTGGAAATGCCATTGATGGAAGAGGCTAAATTTCTGATCCAGATTTTTTGAAGGTAAAGACAAGTGTTCATGGCAAATTTGCAGAATTTGAGGTTACAATTGAACACGGAAATGGAAAATATCAATAGCGATGAAAAGTAGGTAAAGGTATTAAAAAATGACTGGAGTTAAAGAAAAAATATTTAAGGATCACCAACATGGAATTGGTTGAAGCAACAAAAAGGGATTGATTCTCTTTGGCAGGGAGTGAAGAGAAAGAAGGGAGTTGAGAACAATACTTTAAAAAAAGCTACTGGGAGAGGATGGAAGAGAAAATGGAGCCAGCAGAGAGCACAAAGGTGGCGTAGTTACAGATGCAGCCCTGCTTCTCAATTCAATGGCAGTTGTGCTGGCAGAGGATCTGTGGTTCAGGCCATCAGAGTTTGTCAAGGCATGGGTGTGGCAAGTTAGACTCAATCATCCAAATAAAGTCAAGGAGTAAGCTGAAAATGAAGAGATGTTCTTGTTTTTAAATTGAATGTAGGCCACCAGTGGTCTCTGGGGTATGCTGTGCTGACTGCCAAGAAAGAATCCCTGAATTATCAGTTCCCCAGGCAGCTGTTTTGGTGTTTCAAGTTAAATCCTAAGTAAAGTCTGCATTTTTGCTCCCTGTGGTATTCTCAGTCCTAGCAAAGAGGCCAACTGTGTGACTGGCAGGTGTTCAGGATGATAAATTAATACACACATATGGATTGAAGCAGTTCCGTCCTATTTGCCAGTCACATCCTGCCTGGTCAGCAGCTGCCTGAAAGCTAAAAAAAAAGTAAATAAAGAAGTTGGGAAAATAAATGGTTTCAGTACGTGAGAATCAGAGATGCTCAAACATTGGAATACATTGGAATCACCTATGATATATGTTAAAATTTTAATTTCAAGGGCCTTACTTCCAGAATTATTGATCAATGGGTCTTCATTGAGCCAGGCCCCTGCATTCCTGGAAAAGCTCATTGGTATTTCTGATGCCAGGTTGTCCTTTGAACACATTTTCAAAAAATATTTTCCCAGATAGTAGGAGCTGAGAAAATCTTGTGAAACTGGATTGAAATATATCTGAGTAGACATATTCTGTTTTCAGGTATAAATACCACTTTCATTATTAATGTTATACTATCATATGCTTCAAAATATATGATTAGTGTGCAATATATTAACTTTTCTGCAATTTAATACTAAATGATATTAAATACATTATTGTTTTCTGTCCTAGAATAAAATGAACAAAATTAATCAAATTTTGAGACAATTGAGGGCATCATAAATCATGACCTAAACACTCTCATATTTGCACGTTGATAAATTACTAAGGGGAGCATGTTCAGGAGGCAAGGGCTTTCCACTGAGAATACCCTGCTTCAAATTCGAATCTAAGAATAGATAAGATTCCAGCCAGCTGCAACTGACATGACATGGAGTGGGGGATGAAGTACTTTCAGAAATAATTAGGTCCCAACACATTCAGAACGTTATAAATAATAAATGAAACCTTGAATTGGCTAAAGAAACAATTGGTGCAAACTTAAGAGCACAGGTGTTTTGTGTTTGGTATGCTTTGCCTTGCCCATAAGGAAAGCAGACACGTTCAATACAACCTAATGAATCTTCTGGGAAGGCCCCAAATAGATTACTTCACAGGAGCCCAGAGCAGGAAGCCAAACTAACAGTAGCACAATGCATAGCTGAAAAAGAAGATACACTCTTGAACATTATTGACTGTAGAGGGAGAGTATTTCACTGTTATGCACAAAAGCTCTGATAGAGCCATTAAAAATCTTTACTTAGAATCCTCCCAAGTAACAAATATGATTGCTGTGTAGCCATTTCTTTTTTTATGTGTGTGTTGTGATGTCTTGTATTTCCATTTTTAAGAGCAGGGTTGTTTCACCAGGATGGCAATGTTATTTATTTTACAAAGAGTTTAATAAGGTTTACTATGTGCCAGGCATTATTCTAAGTACTTTACAAACATTAATCATCTATTCCTTATATCCAGTTTATAGGCAAAGAAACTGAAGCATAAAAAGGTTAAATAACTCTCCCAAAGTCACACAGCAAAAAGTGGTAATACTCGATCTGGGAATTACACTCCACAGTCAGCCTTCACTCACACAATAATTTGTTATTATGCCTTTTTCTATATTCTGATGCCAAAGCACCCAGGAACCAGGGACTGGGGGCACTTCTTGAAGACAAATAAGTTTTATAAAATACATATACTGCAACACATTTAGTAAGATGTCTATTAAGTTGAATTGGATCACACTATAAAATGGCATTGGTTCTGGTGTTAGGTCAACATTTTAAGTCTGCTAAATTAATGAATACTGCATATAAAACAAAAGAGTTGATCCCACCTCACAGGACATGCAACAGAGGTGTGGCTTATCAGTTCAACCACTGTGTATGCTCAAATCCCTGTGGGAGTGGAAGCATGCAGATGGTCAGGTTATAGGAGCCAGGGTGAGTACCCCTGGGCTCCAGCTTCATAGCAGTGTTCAAGGGTGGGATCCTGTGACTCCTAAGTCCAAGGGGGTCATGTGTTACAATGTGCTCTCTTAGCCTTGCCATCCGTGGATGGCTTAAGTGTTAACCACTTCAGTGCCCTCTTGGTACCCAGGTTATTTTCCTGTGTCCAGGAAGAATTGGGTCACACAGAGACTTGAGGATTTTTGAATGTGGGGTTTCATTGAGTGGTGGAGGTGGCTCTCAGCAGAATGGATGGGGAGCTGGTAAGGGGATGGAGTGGGAATATGATCTTCCCTGGGATCTGGCCATCCAGTGGCCTATCTCTTTTTTGACCATCCCCAGCTGAATTCCTCTTGGTATTCAGACACTCCTCTTCTCTCCTCCTCTGCTGTGCAATTCTGCCAATCTTCTGCTCTTTTGTTTGTCTCCCCTACCGCTTCTGGAGCCTGGGCCCTGGAGTTTATCTGAGTACAGTATAGAGGGGTGTGCTGAGCCAAAAGGCAACTTTTGGGTGTGAAAACAGGAAGGTCTATTTTCATTTAGGCTGCAGGTTTCCAGGGTTGAGGGTGGGGCCTTTGCTGGGGAATCGCCTTCCTCTGCCCAGTATTTCCCCATCTCTTGTTCATATCATTTACAGGCTGAAATATCACTTGTAAGAATGTTCTCTAATTAAAGACAAAGTAGGAATACAGAAACAAAGTAAAAAGACCACAGCTGTTTCCCATCTCTGACATCTCTAGTTACATGTATATAATCTCAGGTTGTCTTAGCAAATGTGAGTGTGAGTTTGGTGAACAATTAAATGAGAAGGAAATGTTAAATGGTGGCTTTCATATGTTATTAGCAGCAGAAGACTATTTTCAAAAATATGTGCATGAGCTAATATATTAAACAAATCAAGTAATAATATTAAGGTTGGCAGGGTGGGAGGAATCTTGACTCAGAACCAAATAACTTTACCTGCTTTTGAGCTTTTTGAACCAAATAGCTTTTCTTAGATAATTCTAAAGCACTTTATAGTAATGAACTTTACACTTCCCACAGACAGTGTAAGCTACATTATATATATTTGAAAATTCTGGACTTCTGTGAATTTCTTGGAACCTATTTACTTTTACTCATACTACAGACCTGACTATGATTAGTCTTCTGAATTAGACAAGGATAGAAGTTCTCTTTCCGGAGCTCAGAAACAATTACTGACAAATTGAAAAACACTTAAAAATTGTGTCACATAGCCACAACATATTTCCTTGTTATGAATGATTGAAGATATTGTAAAATAACTAAATATTATGAGCTTTTCTTAGAGGTATTATCAATGTGTACCTAAAAATACTGAATGGTGCCCAAAAATACAAAAAAAAAAAAAAAAAGACTATCTTGGACATGACCTTTGTCTATTATAGGGTTATCACCAAAGGTTAGTGCATTATGCAAAGTGCTAATAAGTCTCATAAATTTAGAAAAATTTAGGTGCAATGGAGTTGATTTCCCTCTACCTTCTCAAAAGATTTTCCAATGAAAGTGTGGATCACTTGTATTGAGCAGAAACTATGTGAAAATAAATACCAATAGCCAAATCAAGTTTGTTTATCTCATTGACATGTATTTATTCTCATAAAATAAGAGCTCTAACTTTATTTACCACAAACACTTTTATATATTTATTATTACTCAAAAAATCAAGGCTAGAATCAAAGCTAAGCTTGGTTCTGTAGCTAAGTTTTGGTTCCATATCCAAACGTAAGTATGCTATTATAATATCAGCACAACTACCAGGGGGAATGTTAACTTATCATGAGGGATTTTTTTGCTGTTAAATAAAAATTCAAAAGCTTTTGCAATAAAACATGCTACACAAATACTTTTATTATGTTTCTCAGTATTACACAACAATAAATGAGAAGAAAAGCTTCCTATGGCATATGTGCAGTGAATCTATCTTTTAATGTATCCAATTTTAAATTCTCATGTATAGATTTCTTTAAAGAATGATTATGTTGTCAATATATTATAGGCGTTTTCTTTATTTGATGTTAAGTTTTAAAATATTTGTTTTACCAAAAATAATCTTAAGCCAGGCCTGCAACTCAAGGATGATAAAGAATTGACTACATGAGAAGTTGCAGTCATAAGTACTTCACCTGACCATATGTAATCCCAACTCTCTCATGACCAAAATTGATGCCACATCTTAGACATAACTTCTCATGGGTAAACACCTGTAGAGTTCTGTGACAAATTGTTCCATAATTCTTTGCATATAAAAAGAAATGGAAGTAACTTCATAAAAAGAAAGTTTGTGACCTGAAGTGACACTTTGGCTAGGTTTTTCCCATGTTCTGAATCTCCAGGATTGTCAGAGTGTGTGAATGCACAAATAAACATGAAATAGCTAAAGCAAAACACAAAAAACCTGCACATTATCCCTCAGGTCTTTGGCTCTATTTCCCTTTACCATTTGGAATCTCTACTCAACTCATCTTTAATATACTATTTTATTTTTATTTTGTTTTATTTTTTATCTTTTCAGATGGAATCTCTTTCCCGGTGTGCTGGCAGGAGTGTAGTGGTGCGATCTCAGCTCCACCTCCCAGGTATAAGTGATTCTCCTTCCTCAACCTCCCAAGTAGTTGGGATTACTGGTGTGCACCACCACCCCTGACTAATTTTTATATTTTTAGTAGAGAGGGGGTTTTGCCATGTTGGCCATACTGGTCTTGAACTCCTGACCTCAGGTGATCCACCCACCTCAGCCTCCCAAGGTGCTGGGATTACAGGCATGAGCCACTGTGCCCAGTCCTATAATATACTTTTAAAAACAAAATAAAGTTTATTCTTCTCTAAAATATTATGAAATTAAATAATTCTGTATATGAAATAGACCACATCAGGCACACTATTAATAATTTATATTAAAAGCTTGTTTTATTATAATATTTTGAACAAATAGCTCTTTTGTACTATTTGATCCATATTAATGTATATTACAAAAAAGAAGCAAGTACCCCATCAATTTGTCAGACCTCAGCTTCCTCTACTTATATTTCTTCATTGGAGAATCTGAATTGTACGTTCCTAAGTATCATACAAATTTTAATAACTAGTGAAAGCATTTTGTTGAACAATCTGTGTGTGGGTTTGTTTATCATGATGAACCACTAAATTATATAAATTGGTACACATAGGTAACCATATGCTGTATGCATTTTTGAAATAATGAAATTATAACAAAAAAGATAATTGTGATAAATGTATTTTTTGAAGCATGAAAAATATTTGGGGTAAATCCCAATTCCTGCAATAGCCAGGAAATGCTACCTAAACTTTAGGAGAAATTACAATAATTTCTTTTTAAAAAATTAATTAATTAATTAATTAATTAATTTTTTATTGTACTTTAGATTCTGGGGTACATGTGCAGATCATGCAGGATTGTTGCATAGGTACACAAATGGCAATGTGGTTTGCTGTCTCCAACCCCCCGTCCCCTACATCTGGCATTTCTCCCCATGTTATCCCTCCCTGACCTCCCCAACCAGCGGCTGCCCCTCCCTTGGCCACCCCCAACAGACCCAAGTCTGTGATGCTCCCCTCCCTGTGTCCATGTGTTCTCATTGTTCAACACCTGCCCATGAGTAAGAACATGTGGTGTTTGATTTTCTGTTCTTGTGTCAGTTTGCTGAGAATGATGGTTTCCAGATTCATCCATATCCCTACAAAGGACACGAACCCATCATTTTTTATGGCTGCATAGTATTCCATGGTGTATATGTGCCACATTTTCCTTGTCCAGTCTATTGTGGATGGGCATTTGGGTTGGTTCCAGATCCTTGCTCTTGTAAACAGTGCAGCTATGAACATACGTGAATATGTGTCTTTATATTAGAATGATTTATAATCCTTTGGGTATATACCCAGTAATGGGACTGCTGGATCAAATGGAATTTCTATTTCTAGGTCCTTGAAGAAGTGCCACACTGTCTTCCACAATGGTTGAACTAGTTTACACTCCCACCAACAGTGTAAAAGTGTTCCTATTTCTCCAAATCCTCTCCAGCATCTGTTGTCTCCAGATTTTTAAATGAGCGTCATTCTAACTGACATGAGGTGGTATCTCCAAGTGGTTTTGATTTGCATTTCTCTAATAATCAGTGATGATGAGCATTCTTTTCATGTGTTTGTTGGCCTCATATATGTCTTCTTTTGAAAAGCATCTGTTCATATCCTTCGCCTACTTTTGGTTGGGTTTGTTTGTTTGTTTTTTCTTGTAAATCTGTTTTAGTTCTTTGTAGATTCTGGATATTAGCCCTTTGTCAGATGTGTAGACTGCAAAAATTTTTTCCCATTCTGTTGGTTACCAGTTCACTCTAATGATTGTTTCTTTTGCTGTACAGAAGCTGTGGAGTTTAATTAGGTCCCATTGGTCTATTTTGGCTTTTGTTGCCAATGCTTTTGGTGTTTTAGTCAAGTCCTTGCCTATGCCTACGTCCTGAATGGTTTTGCCTAGGTTTTCTTCTAGGACTTTTATGGTATTAGACCTTATGTTTAAGTCTTTAATCCATCTGGAGTTAATTTTAAAGTAAGGTGTCAGGAAGGGTTCCAGTTTCTGCTTTCTGCACACTGCTAGCCAGTTTTCCCAACACCATTTTTTAAACAGGGAATCCTTCCCCCATTGCTTGTTTTTCTCAGGTTTGTCAAAGATCAGTTGGTTGTAGATGTGTGGTGTTGCCTCTAGGGCCTCTGTTCTGTTCCATTGGCCTGTATCTCTGTTTTGGTACCAGTACCATGCTGTTTTGATTACTGTAGACTTGTAGTATAGTTTGAAGTTAGATGGCATGATGCCTCCAGCTTTGTTCTTTTTGCTTAGGATTGTCTTGGCTAGGCAGGCTCTCTTTTGGTTCTATATGAAGTTTAAGGTGTTTTTTTCCAGTTTTGTGAAGAAGGTCATTGGTTGCTTGATGGGGATAGCATTGAATCTGTAAATTACTTTGGGGAGTATGGCCATTTTCACAATATTGATTCTTCCTAACCATGAGCATGTAATGTTTTTCCATCTGTTTGTATTCTCACTTATTTCATTGAGCAGTGGTTTGTGGTTCTCCTTGAAGAGGTCCTTTACATCCTTTGTTAGTTGTATTCCTAGGTACTTTATTCTCTTTGTAGCAATTGTGAATGGGAGTTTGCTCATGATTTGGCTCTCTGTTAGTCTGTTACTGATGTATAAAATGTTTGTGATTTCTGCATGTTGATTTCATATACTGAGACTTTACTGAAGTTGCTTATCAGTTTCAGGGGATTATGAGCTGAGATGATAGGGTCTTCTAAATATACAAACATGTCGTCTGCAAATAGAGAAAATTTGACTTCCTCTTTTCCTGCTCGAATACACTTTATTTTTTTTTCCTTCCTAATTGCTCTGGCTAGAACTTCCAATACTCTGTTGAATAGGAGTGGTGAGAGAGGGCATCCTTGTCTTGTGCCAGATTTCAAAGGGAATGCTTCCAGTTTTTGCCTATTCAGTACAATATTGGCTATAGGTTTGTTATAAATAGCTTTTATTGTTTTGAGATATGTTACTCTGATATCTAGTTTATTGAGAGTTTTTAGCATGAAGGGCTGTTGAATTTTGTCAAAGGCCTTCTCTGCAACTATTTGAGATAGTCATGTGGTTTTTGTCTTTGGTTCTGTTTATGTGGTGGATTATGTTTATAGACTTGCATATGTTGAACCAGCCTTGCATCCCTGGAGTGAAGCCTAGCTGATCATGATGGATAAGCTTTTTGATGTGCTGTTGCAACCGGTTTGCCAGTATTTTATTGAGTATTTTTGCGTCTATGTTCATCATGGATATTGACCTGAAGTTTCCTTTTTTTGTTGAGTTTCTGACAGGTTTTGCTATCAGGATGATGTTAGGCTCATAAAATGGTTTGGGAAGGATTCCCTGTTTTTGTATTGTTTGGAATAGTTTCAGAAGGAATAGTACCAGCTCCTCTTTATACGTCTGGTAGAATATAGCTGTGAACCCATCTGGACCTGGACTTTTTTGGTTGGTAGGCTATTAATTGCTGCCTCAATTTCAGGTCTTGTTATTGGCATATTCAAAGTTTCAACTTCTTCCTTGTTTAGGCTGGGGAGGGTGCAAGTGTCTAGGAATTTATCCATTTCTTCCAGGTTTACAGTTTCATGTGCATAGCATTGTTTATAGTAATCTCTGATGGTAGTTTGTATATCTGTTGGATCAGTGGTGATATCCCCTTTATCGTTTTTTATTGCATCTGTTTGATTCTTCTCTCTTTTCCTTTTTATTAATCTGGCTAGCTGTCTGTCTATTTTGTTGATCTTTTCAAAAAACCAGCTCCTGGATTTATTGATTTTTTGAAGGCTTTTTTTTTGTCTCTGTCTCCTTCAGTTCTGCTCTGATCTTTGCTATTTCTTGTCTTCTGCTAGCTTTTGAGTATTTTTGATCTTATGCCTCTAGCTCTTTCAATTTTGATGACAGGTTGTCGATTTTAGATACTTCCTCACTTTTCATGTGGGCATTTCCCCTAGAATCTATAAATTTACCTCTAGACACTGCTTTAAATGTGCCCCAGAGATTCTGGTATGTTGTGTCTTCATTCTCGTTGGTTTCAAAGAATATCTTTATTTCTGCCTTCATTTCATAGTTTACCAGTCGACATTCAGGAGCTAGTTGTTCAGTATCCATGAAGTTGTGCATTTCTGAGTTAGTTTCTTAATTCTGAGTTCTGATTTGATTGCCCTGTGGTCTGAGAGACTCTTTGTTATGATTTCTGTTCTTTTGCATTTGCTTAGGAATGATTTACTTCCAATTATGTGGTCAATTTTAGAGCAGGTACAGTGAGGTGCTGAGAAGAATGTATATTCTGTGGATTTGGGGTCGAGATTTCTGTAAATGTCTATTAGTCTATTAGGTCCGCTTGGTCCAGATCTGAGTTCAAGTCCTGGATATCCTTGCTAATTTTCTGTCTTGCTGATCTGTCTAATATTGACAGTGGAGTGTTAAAGTCTCCCACTATTATTGTGTGGGAGTCTAAGTCTCTTTGTAGGTCATTAGGAACTTGCTTTATGTACCTGGATGCTCCTGTATTGGGTGTATATATATTTAGAATTGTTTCTCTTCATGATGCATTGATCCTTTTACCATTATGTAATATCAGTCTTTGTCTCTTTTGATCTTGGTTGGTTTAAAGTCTATTTTATCAGAGACTAGGATTGCAACTCCTGCTTTTTTTTTTTTCTCTCTCTATTTGCTTGGTAAACCTTCCTCCCTCCCTTTATTTTGAGCCTATGTGTGTCCTTGCATGTGTGATGGGTTTCCTGAATACAGCACACCTACGGGTCTTGACATTTTATCCAATTTGCCAGTCTGTGTCTTTTGATTGGGGCATTTAGCCTATTTATATTTAAGGTTAATATTGTTATGTGCAAATTTGATCCTGCCATTTTGTTGCTAGCTGGATGTTTTTCCCTGTAGTTGGCACATTTTTTTTTCATTTTTTCAATGGTCTTTACCATTTGGTACATTTTTGGAGTGGCTAGTACTGGTTACTCCTTTTCTTGTTTAGTGATTCTTTCAGGAGCTCTTGTAAGGCAGGCCTGGTGGTGATGAAATCTCTCAGCAATTGCTTGTCCATAATGGATTTTCTTTCTCATGCACTTATGGAGCTTAGTTTGGCTGGATATGAAATTCTAGGTTGAAAACTCTTTCCTTTAAGGATGTTGAATATTGGCCCCCACTCTCTTCTGGTTTATAGAGTTTCTGTGGAGAGATCCACTGTGAGTCTAATGGGCTTCCCTTTGTGGGTAACCTGACCTTTCTCTCTGGCTGCCCTTAGCATTTTTTCCTTCATTTCAATACTGATGAATCTGACGATTGTGTGCCTTGCGGTTGCTCTTCTTGAGGAATATCTTTGTGATGTTCTCTATATTTCCTAGACTTGAATGTTGGCCTGGTTTGCTAGTTTGGGGAAGTTCTCTTGGAAAATATCACGAAGAGTGTTTTCCAGCTTGTATTCATTCTCTCCATCACATTCAGGTACACCCATCAAATGTAGATTAGGTCTTTTCACATAATCCCATATTTCTTCAAGGCTTTGTTCATTTCTTCTCATTCTTTTTTCTCTAATCTTGCCTCCTTGTTTTATTTCATTGATTTGATCTTCAATCTCTGATATCCTTTCTTTTGCTTGGTTGATTCAGCTATTGAAACTTGTATATGCTTCACGAAGTTCTCGTGCTGTGTTTTTCAGCTCCATCAAGTCATTTATGTTCTTCTCTATGCTGTTTATTCTAGTTAGCATCTCATCTAACCTTTTTTTTTGTGGGGTTCTTAGTTTCTTTGCATTGGGTTAGCAGATATTCTTTTAGCTCTGAGAAATTTGTTACTACCCACCTTCTGAAGCCTGTTTCTGTGAATTCATCAGATTCATTCTCAATCCATCTTGGATTGATCTCTAGCTGGTAAGGAGTTGTGATCCTTTGGAGGAGGAGAGGCATTCTGGTTTTTGGTGTTTTCATCCTTTTTGTGCTGGTTTCTTCCTATTTTAGTGGCTTTATCTACCTGTGGTCTTTGTAGTAGGTGACTTTTGTATGGGGTCTCTGAGTGGACATCCTTTTTGTTGATGATGAATTTATTTCTTTCTGTTTCTTAATTTTCCTTCTGACAGTCAGGCCCCTCTGCTGCAGGACTGCTGGCGGTCCACTCCAGACCCTTCTTGCCTGGGGATCACCTGTGGGGGCTGCAGAACAGTAAGGGTTGCTGCTGGTTTCTTCTTCTGTTATCTTCATCCCAGAAGGGTACCTGCCAGATGTCAACCTGAGCTCTCCTTTATGAGGTGTCTCTTAGGGTATATGGGGGTTGGGGAGCTGCTTGAGGAGACAGTCTGTCCCTTAAAGGAGCTCAAGTGCTGTGCTGGGAGCTCCATTGTTCCATGCAGAGCTGCTGGGCAGGTACTTTTAATTCTGCTGCAGCAGAACTCATAATTGCCTCTTTTCCTAGGTGTTCTGTCCTAGGAAGGTTGTCTTTATTTATAAGTTCCTGTCATGCTGCCTTTTTTCATAGATGCCTTGCTCCACACAGAGTAGTCTAGTCACAGTCTGCCAGCAGAGGTGTTGCTGAGCTGCCACAGGCTCTGCCCAGCTGCTGTATGAACTGCTTCGGTATTGGTTAATGGCCTTGGTAGTGGTGGTCGTCCTTCCCCCAACTGAGCTGGAACATCCTGGGTCCAGCTGCACTTGCTGCAAACCTCTCAGTCCAGAACATTTCAGACTTGCTTGTTTTGTGGGGGTGGCTGAGCCAGATCTCCTGGCTCCCTATCTCTGTCCCCTCCCTTTGAGTTGAATGGGTGGCTCTGTCTCCCAGGCATTCCAGGCACCAGCTGAAACAGCAGCACGGATTTGTGTCTCTGTGTGCCAAGCTGGCACTGGCTGAAACCGCCATGCTGAAAACTAGTGACGCTTTTCAGCCAGGAATCACCTGGTCTGTTAGGCAGTGAAAATTTGTTTGGAAATGCAGTAGGCACTCACCTTCTGTGTTGTTCTTGCTGGGAACTGCATTCTGGAGCTGTTCCTATTCAGCCATCTTGGATCCACCCTTCTAGATTAATTTCTTTAAGCTGAGTGTATGCAAAGCAAGGAAGAAATGTATACAATGAACAGGGACAAAAGATTTGGGCTAAAGGTTAATAAAATTTTAACAGTGAAACAATATGTATGCTGCCTTGTGGAATAAACCATTTTCTTTCACTGATAATTTTAACTCAGACAAGCAGTGGAGAGAAGCCAGATTAATTCATTTATCTATTAAACATTTTATGTATCAGGGAATGAGCTAAGTGTAGGTATTAAACAAGGACCAGCATCTGTGTTTTCTGTAATGCATTGCCCAGTTAGGAGGCAAGTTCTGTCACCAATAAATAGACCAACTGAATTTTATGCAAGAGGCATTGATTGAGGAAGCAGAGGCATTGTGCATGTGCTGGACTCTGACAGCAGAGCACAGAAAATACGAGTTGTGGACACTGTTTCCCAGAAACTTACAATTCACTTGAAAAGAAAATGCAGTCATACATAAAAAAAAAATTCACACAAACAGGATCATAGGTTATTTAGGTAACCAAATGATAAAGAAAAAGCCCGCTTAGACAGTTCAAGAAAGAGAAGCAGCAGTACTAACTATGATGGGGCTGAGGTTCTCTAATGGTAAGCTCAGGTTCTCTTGTGTATTGTATCTTTTCTGCTGACCTCTAAGTGCCTCAGAATGGATTGTGTTTTGTTTTAAGAGTTTTGTAATTTATCCATTGCCAGAGGATTATCCTACAAACAGTGGCACTTAAAATGATATAAACAATAATATCTGCTATTATTATTATTTTAATGATGTAGAATTGGCACAGAATGACTTTAAGCCCAGGGCTGACTTGCCCTGAATTTAGCAGGAAAATGCTGGGCTATTGCTTCCACACCTGTATTTTGATATTTTGGCTTTACTGCTATTTTAAGACATTTCAAATCCTATTTTTAATGCATATTTTAAACGATGTTTTAACAACTTTTATTTTTTTAAAAGAGTTAAAATATTATAACCACTAAAATCTTTTTGAAAAATGTAAATCAAGATGAAAAAATATACATGATGTAAATTATACCATCATTGTAAATGACATAATTTCTTGCTATATATAAGCTGAAAATTTCACTATCTCATTTATATGATGATTTCCATAGTGGAGCGAAATGCATGAATTCCCTATTTCAGATGCATTCAGCTGTAGTAACAGAAAAAAATCCTATTCATTTAAGGTCATTCTTGCCTGTAGCAGAGCTCTGAAAGCTATAGCTCTGAGGGCTTGAATGCTATTTCTTCAATTAAGATGTTGTCACTGGGGAATGTGCCTTTTATAGTCTATGTTTTACATTTAAAGAAGGGTATTTCTCTGAGGATTTGAGTCCAATTCCTTGCCGAAATTTAAATTTAATTTAACCATTTTTCAATTCTTTTCTAGTTCTTGATTTATTTTCAATAGCAACATATTTAGATCTATGATGTTCTCTAATTTATGCAAATGATAAATTGACTTCATTGCCTTGTTATTTAGTGACTATGTGTTAAAACACAATTGCTCTGAATCTGCCTATATCTGGTGTTAAAACAATTTAAGCATAACTTCATATTATTAGTATTGGTTCTATTTATTCTAATCCTTGGAACCAAGTAAAATCTTTAAAATACTTATATATTTATTGAGACAATCTCCCTCTGCTGCCCAGGCTGTCATGCAGTGGCGCTATCTCAGCTCATTGTTATATATTTATTGAGACAATCTCCCTCTGTTGTCCAGGCTGTCATGCAGTGGCGTTATCTCAGCTCACTGCAACCTCCACCTCCCAAGTTCAAGCAATTCCTACCTCAGCCTCCTGCGTAGCTGGGATTACAGGCGCCTGCCACCACACCCTGCTAATTTTTGTATTTCTAGTAGAGAAAGGGTTTCACTATGTTGGTCAGGCAGGTCTTGGGTTCCTGACCTCATGATCTGCCTGCCTGGACCTCCCAAAGTGCTGAGATTACAGTCATAACCTACCACGCCTGGCCGATTATTTTTATTTCTAATAGATGTTACAAATTTTGTTGAAAGCTACCAAATGCAACTGCTCTAAAAATTTCTTACCATTGATTAGATGGAGAGTTTGAAATTTATGTTTCACAATGATTTTTATCAATACAAATATTAGATGTTTTCTCAATATATAAATTTTGAAACTTCAATCACTTTTATTGACTACTTGTAAAATTGGAATTATATTCATATAGTCAGCAGATGGTTCTAATATGTAAAAATATAAATAAGAACACAATAATTCTTTCAAAATAAGATATTTAAAGAGAAAATAATGAGTATCAATGTTTTAATTTGATGAAAAGCAGATCACAGGAGTTGGAGTTGCCAGTGAGACATGATCACACACTTGTACCCCTGCCTGTGTGACGGAGTGAGACACTGTCTCTCTTAAAAAGAAAAAAAGCAGAAATACTATAAATAGATATACAATCTTCTGTTTGAAATAGGTTTCCCTTAGTGTTAATCTTCCAGCAGAAAGATCTGCATTTAGATACTGTTAAATCTACCCAGTTACTGTGGCTCGACCTCTCTTCTAGTCATACACAACAAATTTATTTACTCATTAGTGTAAGTTTCAACATTGCGTCACCTCTTCTGTATGAAAAGTACTTAATCTCCTTATCAAAGAATTGCCTCATCATCTGGTTATATTTAAAACACATAATTTAAATATAAGAAACATTATTTCATTGAAGTGATATATTTTACAATATATGTATTCATCTTTGTAATAAGAGGTCTAGTATAAATTTTGAATATAACAATTACTTAAAAGATATTTTGTGAATTGAATTCATTCTCTTTATTGAAAAAAGTTTCAGGATTCCAACACATACTTAAAGAAATGTATCTCATCTAGCTTATTGCATTTTTCTTAAAATATTAGTTATTTAATAAAAATTTAACCTTAATACAAATATTAGCTAATATGATTGCCTCAGAAAGTCTTCCTCCTTCTACACAGGATGAATATTAGTTTGTGCTACTGTAGAGTTTTGTCAGAATTCTGATTTGCAGGCAAGGCAATGATGCTGAGAAAATTTTGTGTGGATTATGTACATAATGAAAGAGTTCATTATGTTTGAGGGAGATTCTTCTTTGAATTATGGGAATTTTCATAAATAGAGAAGCATTCCAAAAGAGAGATTCAAGCAGAGGTAAGACATGTTAATGATTTCATGAACTTCCAGTTCATGAGTAAGATAGTTCATATTTGTTCAGGGAGAGATGAAGCCAATAGTATGGCATTTGGATTGAAGATCAGAGTGAAAATGCTTATTAAGGTCAGGATTTAATGACAATACATTTGAGCACATATTTGGCTTTTGTGCTAATATTCCTAAATCAATTCCATCAACTACATTTTTTTGTGTGTTTTGTTAACTAGAAAACTATTTTGTACTGCTAAATATTTTCAATAATTTTTGATAGAGATGACTAAACATTACTGTTCCATGTATCTCTTTCTTCAATGTGCTTTTATAAGCTTGAATATATCTCTTCTGCTTTCCATATTTTTTTTATTCCTCTTGGTGAATAAAATGTGAATAGTAATACTAGTAACACAATATTTATCATTTTGTGAATGGTATCCTTAAGGTAGCCACAAAACATTATACTTAGGAACAAATTTAAGTCTATTTTATAGTTTGCTTTTTGTTTAAATGAATTATTTCAAAATATGAAGGGGAGATTTACAGGCAAAATCTTTCATAATCAATTGTCACAGAATAAGGTTCGCTACTTTTTTTTTCAGCCCTTTGTGCACCTCTCTAGGGTTGAATAAGTGATAGACAGGAAGACAAGTTGGGATGGGAATGTAACACTGTGGGCTAAAATATAGGTTTATATATAATTAACTCTGCATCAGAGCCAGAACAAAATAACAAATCACCATTTTCAACAAAATAATGATAAAATTTCTTACATGTAAATATTGCAATAGAAAATTGTTTGCATATAAAGGGGGGCAAGTTTACCAACTCATGACATTAAAATGTTATATTTTAGTTGGAATAAACAGTTTGTCTTTCTTAATACTGAACTGTGGTTAAAAATGTGCTACATATTTTATGCTCAAGTAATACTGTCACTTTTCATTTGCTAACTTATCCATTTTACCTACGGCTTTGCTCTGTATCCATTTATTTCTATTGAACCAAACCAGACCTTAAAGCTGTAAGATTCCTAAATCAGATACTTACCATGTTCATAATAAAGACAGCTGACTTAGGATACTCAGTAATTATATTAGATGATCTTTCATTATTCAGACTTCACAACTGAATTACATATCTTTAAACCACACGAATGCATGTTAAATATATATAAAGTAGGTGTTTTTCTAAGTCACTTAGGATGCAATTAAATTTACTTGGACTCTATTGGCTCATATATCCCTTCTTCAAACACAACTGTTTATTTTACTTTTTTCACTTGTACCAAGTGGCCCAGCAAGCTTGTAATTGGGTATATACATTTTAAAACACAAAGAATCAGAAAAAGATGTAAGTATCAAAATATTTATTTCAGTAATGACACAGTGAAAAATGGGAATTACTATAAATATACAACAAGGGATATGTTTAATTAAATTAGGGAGCATTTCAAACTAAACTTATTTGTATATTCTAAAACTATAATTATATAGATTGGGTAGCAATATAGAAATAAATTCAAACTGGATAAAATTTTGATATATACTTTGCTCATAATTATACACATATTTTGCTATAGAAAATTGAACAGATTAATGGATTGAAAAACAAATAGATATGCAAAATCCTACAGAACTGTAAACAAAGAAAAGAAAAATATACAAAAGTTATGTTTAAAATGGTAAGATTAAATTGTCTTTTTCTTTTTTAGCATCTCTATGATATTTAAATGATGTTAAAAATAGCTAAAATTATGGCCATTTTTACAGTTATTTATTGCTGATTATTGGGCACTTTTTTGAAATTGATATTAGAATTAACGTATGGTGAATAAAATGGTCTCCATAGGCAAGTCCCCAAAATATTATTGAATAACTAATGAAATGAGACACACTAATTTTTTCATCAGGAGTTTTAAAAAAAATATGGTAAGAGTGTTAACATTTCCAAATTATTTTTGTTGTTGAATATAAAGTATATCCTGAGGTTGATATGAAGTGTTTTCATAATATAAAGGCACTAGACAATTTATATTTGTGATTTTTAGGATTGGTCAATGGGAGATATGTAAAAGGAAATGGCTGAGGCATGAGCGAGATTTCAAAAGAAAGAGATGTTAATTAAAAACCAAGGGAACAATATTTTATCTTAAATGAGGTTTTGGAACAGTATCATAGTAAGATGAGCATACTTTTGCATTTGCTTGGGAATTACCAAATTAACACTATTTCAAGGTGTAATTAATAGCAACTTCTTTCTGCCTTAAAATTTTCATGTTTAGATGTACATTATATGATCACCTTATGACTGTTTAGAGGAGTATAGCTAGCTTACTCAATTCACAGAGCACGCTTGGATTTCATCTGTGGAATGGAGCAGAAAATGATTGTGAAAGTAATAAAAATTATAAGAAACACTTACAAACTTGGTAGATTGCTGGAGATGCTCTTAGAGAGGTCTATTTCAGATCCAGGTCTTGTTCACTGACTTTCTACAACCTTCTAATGGGGGTTACATTTTGAGGACCCTGCTTTCTCAGCACTGAGCTCTCCATATGTCTTTGAAGTGCTATGTTTTGCTTTGATCTTAAAATCATTTTTCACCATGTTTTGATGATTAGTAATGGTTAAAGTCACAAAGACAGAGCATGGTTTTACTTATTCTCTCTCGTAGGCTTAATGGGAACCTCAAAGCTAACTAAAGATCCTCTTTGATAAAACATATCCGAAGTAATTTTTCAAACTTATTTTCCCATCTTCCTGAAAAAGAGATACACAGACTTGTGACAATAAATAAATACCCACACATGCCTTGAATATTGTTTCTTTTTTAAAGTGAAACTTATGTTATTACAAAAACATGAGCATGTCTTGAGGGTGGCCAGGTACTTTGATTTTGGCCAGGTACTTTGATTTTCTTATAAATACCAAGAGACTTTATTTACCACGGTTTTAGTTGTTGGTTGTAAAGTAAGATTACCTAAATATCCAGAATGATTTCAAATAGCAGGCTGAGCATTTGAATGTGGGATCCAAAGATCCGTAAACTAATATCTCTTTAAGTAGAAGTTGCTAGATATTCTGCCAATGTAGTTCATGATAAATGTGCCATGCCCCCTTCTCTCTTTCTCGGCGCTGCCTACGGTGGTAGCAGCGATCTCCTTCTGGCATCACGGCCACCCTTAGACCCCTTGTGAAACCCAAGATCGTCAAAAAGAGAACCAAGAAGTTCATCCGGCACGAGTCAGAGCGTTACATCAAAATTAAACGTGACTGGCGGAAACCCAGAGGCATTGACAACAGGTTTCCTAGAAGATTCAAGGGCCAGATCTTGATGCCTAACATTGTTTATGGGAGCAACAAGAAAACGGAGCACATGCTGCCCGGTGGCTTCTGGAAGTTCCTGGTCCACAACGTCAAGGAGCTGGAAGTGCTGCTGATGTGCAACAAATCTTACTGTGCTGAGATTGCACACAATGTTTCCTCCAAGAACCGCAAAGCCATCGTGGAAAGAGCTGCCCAGATGACCATCAGAGTCACCATCCCCAATGCCAGGCTGCACAGCGAAGAAAATGAGTAGACAACTTATGTGCATGTTTTGTGTTTAAATAAAACTGGCATCTTTCTTCCTTGAAAAAAAAAATTGTGCCCTACTTATTTTAAGGCAGTTTAAAGAGCTTTCTTACATAAAGATGATTGGCCATCACCATTATCAAATTGAATGTAAGTTCATATATAACTTATGAAACTATGCTACAATCTGAGAAGTAGACTAAATGGACTCAGTGCCTGTTCTGTTAGGATTTTCATTTCCTTGGGACACTATTAGTGTGGATCAAGTGATGATTTACCACTGAGGAGATGAGAATAAGTACAATGCCAGCAATGCAGACTTTATTGTGCTTACTATGTTTCTGGAAATGCAAAAGAAGTCTCCTGGACTTAGAAATTGTTTCAATGGCTGAATAGTCACTTAATTAAGAGATATGTGTGGGAAAGACAACTTTTTAAAATTTAAAATAAAAGGCATTCCAAGCACACAAAACAGCAGGCATATGGATTAAACATCAAGCTAATAGCATACAAAGTAGGGAAAATTTGTGGAAATCTGTGATACAGGGCATCTTTCAATAAGCAATGCTGTTGTGACACTTAATGTAGTTTGTGGTTTCCAAACATACATATGGAATAATGGAGCACGAAAGAACTACATCAATGATCTGTCCCTGCCTCTGTTTAAATCACTTCACCTGTGTCATTGATCTCATCCTCTGCTACCTTCCCTGGGTTTTGTCATCCTTATCTTCAGGTTCCCTCTTGCTTATGGGTCTTTTCAGTCTTCCATAAACATTTTCACATCTATCCCACACTTCAGTCAAACAAAACAGAACAATCTTCTTTTCACACTGCATGCCACTTTCCCTTTTTTACTCTTTGAATTCCATGTCACTACTTGCAGCCTTTCTAAACTTCCAGGCTGGACTAATGCCCTATTTAGTTGCATTATTTTCTTTTATTTTATTTTACAAATGCATATGTAGTTACAATAATTTCATATTATTAAACATAGGTTGGAGGCTAAGTGCACTTCTAATATCTTTATATTCACTTTATTTAATTCTCATAACAACACTATGAGGAGGGTACTATTATTTCCATTTTAAAGATGAGAAAAGTGAGGCACGTTAAGTAAGTAGCCCAGTTAATAAATTGCTGAAGGAAGATTCTAACCCCAGCACTCTGGCTTTAGAGTTCCTGCTCTTAACTGTGATGCTATTCTGTCTTTCGGAAAGTTCTCTTACAAGTGTCCAAGAAACCGCCAGGCTATCAGGAAAAAAGAAACACTAATGGATAGCTCCATTGGCAAAGGCTAGATATTAGGCAAGGCCACAACTTGTTGGCCACATCAGCAGATTAAGGCTTTATTTTTAAAACAATGTGAGATGTATAGGTGAGTCTTCAGGGTCCACTGCTCTGCATTTAGAAAATAACAAAACACTGGATGAAGCACATTTTGAATGCCACTCTAGATAGAGTGCCTGGCAGTGTATCCACGATATTGGTATCTTTCTGCAGGTACAATTCATGCATTAAGTAATCTTTCACCAGATTCAAGGAAGCGCAGCTACTTTTCATCAGTGGAAATTACTAGTTCTTCATTTTTTCTTTTTTCATTCATTTATTACTTGAATACATGATTACTAAGTACTTTGTAAGAACTAGTAAGTAACATGTTAAGAGTCACACCAATTGCTATGTCTCCAGGAGGACATCCTAACAGTCTGACATCTAACTAAAGTGGAGAAAATGGTCGACTTATATAGTCTTTCCCCCATCCCTCACTACACCCTAAAACACTGACAGTCAATTATAAGGAAAAAATCCTGCAATTTCCTATCTCTGTTTCTGCTGAGCTATTTAAATTAAATGCATTATGCTCTGAGGCATATTTGGTTTTCTTTGTTTTTCTTGTTGATTCTTCCCCACACCCCACATTTCTATCAAGTTTCTGTGATGCCTTTGTCTGCTAAATTGGGATGTTGATTCCCCTTCACCTAAGGATGACTTCTATTATTTGTCAGTTTATTGCCGAAGTCTCTTTGATGATGAGTAGTATCTACTTGCTGATTGCTCTTGTTATCTACCACCAAAGTCTCAGATTCTTTCCAGGCTGTTAGAAGATCCTATAGCTACTATAGTATCTTAGAAAAACTCACAAAAAGGAATAGGAAAAAACCTGATTATGTTTTAATCTCCCAAAATCCTTGGCCTGGGAACACTGAGACATTTATTGTATTTAAGACAGTGCCCTTTCTCTCATTAAGCTTGCAAACTTTTGTCTACCTCTAAGAAAATACAAAAAGCATAAGATTAGTAGTAAATCAGTAGTAAAGTATGGCTATTGAAATGGAAGAGGGTGTTCATTCAGAAAGGAATAGTCAAGAGAAATTTTAAAAACTGAGTAGCAAAATTGACCTTTGGACTTATAAGCACAGATACATTTATCAGTGATATTTTTTATGTGACTAAATATAATGGAAACCAGGCTGAGGTGGGTGAAGGAGTGAATATAAAGTATAGAAATAAAAGATGGATGTGAATAATAATTCTTTCAAGTACAATAGAAAAATTAAGAAGTAAAATATGGAACACCTACAGAAAGTCTTTAAACATAGGTATTAGGGCATGTGTATGTGTGTTTATGTGTGTGTGACAGAGAGAGAGAGTTTACTAAAATAAAAATTGTGTACTCAATTTCCAAATTAGTTGTATCTCATGTTACATAGTAAATATATTTTTCAAAAGTGAATATGAGTCTAAATTTTGTTGAAGTGTTTTAGATACAACAGGAAAATAATTTAGAAAGGATCTCTTGTGAATCAATGATTAATTTTCAGCAACTTTTCACATTATCTCTGTGATTATATGAGCACTTTTATTCCTACTTGTCTAGCTTTCTTTAAATCAGTTATACTCATTTATATTTACGCACATTAGATATTTAGCCTTGCTTAATACCCATACCTTTTAGTGCTATCTCACAAATTCTACTATTATCTGAAATTATTTGCTCTTAAATTTGAGTTTGGTTATATTATTGACTAGTATCATGTTTTCATATCCCAGCTAAGGGCTACTCAAGTAATATTTTCAAGTAAAGAAGACTTGGATCCTTTACCTCTGGAATAATACTTAACACCTTGAGACTACCGTTATCAGAGAAGTTCAATTATATCTGGAAAACTACAGATATAATTGAACTTCTCTGATAACGGTAGTCTCAAGGTGTTAAGTATTATTAATATCCTTATAGTAACTAGGCACATTTCTTTTTTTTTTCTTTTTCTTTTCTTTCCTTTTTTTTTTTTTAAGATAGAGCCTCCCTCTGTTACCAGACTGGCATGATCTCAGCTCATTGCAACCTTCACCTCCCAGGTTCAAGTGATCTTCCTGCCCCAGCCTTCCAAGTAGTTGGGACTACAGGCACATGCCACCTTGCCCAGCTAATTTTTGTATTTTTAGTAGAGGCGGGCTTTCATCATGTTGACCAGGATGGTCTTGATCTCTTGACCTAATTATCTGCCCACCTCAGTCTTCCAAAGTGCTGTGATTAATGTTTTTAAATACAGAAACAAAGGAATCTAATTTCTCACCCTAAAATCAGACATATAATCATGAACTACGACAAGAAAATATGTTCAACCTTTGATAATGAAAAAAAAGCTAAATAAATAAAAATCTTAAATAAAATGTTGAGGACAGGCTTACGAGAAAGCTACAAATTCATCTGATTGTGGTGAAACATTGCCCATCAAGAGAACATGATACATGGGTATAAATTAGCTATTCCTCACAAAAATCTGAAATCTCCTGTAACATCTACTCATCATCCTCCAGGGTAACAGAAAAGTCTCTTCATTTCTCCCATACTTATTGGCCTTTTGCATATTTGGAGACAGTATATATGTTACTCCATCCCAAGTATTCTGATTTTCTAATTTAATTATTCATGCCTTTTTAAAACAGCTTCAACGTTTCTGGATTTTATGATACTTAGTTTTCTAATGTGTTCCAGTTTGCTAATATTCAAATAAAATGTAATGTTCAAAACCAAATATGGTATTCTATTAGTTAATTAAGAATTTTATAAATATTTATTGGGTACTTAATAGGTACTATTCCATGCACTTGGGGATAGAAATAGTGAGTGACATAGAGAAACATCCCTGTCTTCATGTAGCTTACATATCACATATATATGTGATATATAATCAGCTCCTTTTGTGATAGTTCAGCTTCCTTTGTGATAATTTCTCAAAATATTTCAGTAACCATGCAAGTATTCTTGGGCTTTCTTTAAATGTATTTTTTCCTCATTCCCTTGTTTCTCATGCAGAAAAAATAATAGAGAAATAGAGGAGGGAATAAGGAAATATTATGATAGAAAAGCTATTAGCTGGGTCTCACTTCTACTCGGGCTCCTCTTTTTGTGGTTATAGTTCATAACTGCTTGTGGGTATGGACTATTTATGGAGTCAACAGAGAACTGTTCCCAATATCCCTGCTCAAATAATTTGGACATTACAAAAATATGTTTTGAAAATTAAACTATACAATTGACATATACTGTATGGAACAGACAAACACTTATTTCAAAATGACAGAAGAAGTGGAACGTGGGACAGCAAGCCTGTTTTTTGATTGAACACAATAACAATTTAAAGGAAATTTTTATCCTTCAGGAAGAGCACATAAGGAGTATTACAAGGTGTTTGTTAGTCTTCAAAGCAAAGCAAAGCAAGAACCACAGATGCCCCCTCAAGAAATACTCTAGGAGGTGAGTATCATCTAAGGCTGTTACAAGTTCTTTGTACAGCTGTCTTTACAGGTGTATGATTATTACGGAGATAAATACTTCAGCTTTTTTAGAATTCCAATGATTAAAATTTCATAGCTAATTCACATTGTTGTTCTGGGTGTTTGCTAAGGTCCAGTTTGACATTCTTTTTTGATTATTTTAAAATAAAGAATCATTTAGGTTTCTAGGTTATAGTCAGCATCTTGAGTCCAATCTATTGTGAGAAACTGGAGATCTTCTCTTTGAAGCTTCAAGGCCAAAGAAGAGCAAAATCAGTAGACTTCTGTCTTAGTGGCCAGTACTTTCCCCAGGCAGCAACTCTTTACTGTGAGCTCCTTCTGTTAAAAAAGGCCCCAGTCCTTTACATCCACCAGACCAATGGCAATCATCATCTTTATAATGTTTGTGTATGTGTGTGTGTAAATACTCAATGATTGGATTTGTGTCATTTGTTCCTGGTTATTTTCCAGGGAATTGTTTAATTTGCAATAGTAATGGTAAGAGTAGGTATATCGCTGCCAAACTGAAGGGTAAGTTTGCTCACCAGCTCCATTCATTTCCTTCAGGATCCTTTTCTGCAGGCAGTGTCTGAACAACCTTGATGCTCTTCATCCAGGCTTTTACATTCAGAGTCCAGCAGTTTGTCTACAGATGTGGACCCAGCAAAAGCAGAGTGAAGAGCCTCTAGTGTTCTTCTCGCTCTCCTCCTAAGGTCTCTTTCTAACTTCCATTTAGTCATTTCTCTTGATTTGTCACTACACTGTTTCTCTTTGCTTACCATTAGCCTGTATCATCTAGACAGGAAGGAAGGAAGGAGGGAAGGAAGGAAGGAAGGAAGGAAGGAAGGAAGGAAGGAAGGAAGGAAGGAAGAAAGGAAAGAAGGAAGGAAGGAAGGAAGGAAGAAAGGAAAGAAGGAAGGAAGGAAGGAAGCAAGGGAGGGGAAGGAAGAAAGAAGGAAAAAAAGTTCATCATGATTGCTCATTAGTGAAATGCAAATCAAAACCACATGGAGATAACATCTCTCACCAGTTAGAATGGTGATCATTAAAAAATCTGAAGACAACAGATGCTGGAGAGGATTTGGAGAAAAAGGAAGACTTTTACACTATTGGTGGGAGTGTAAATTAGTTCAATCATTGTGGAAGACAGTGTGGCAATTCCTCAAGGATCTAGAAATAGAAATTCCATTTGACCCAGCAATCCCATTACTGGGTATATATCCAAAGGATTATAAATTGTTCTATTATAAAGACACATGCACACGTATGTTCATTGTGGCACTGTTTACAGTAGCAAAGACCTGGAGCCAACCCAAATGCCCATCAATGATAGACTGGACAAGGAAAATGTGGCACATATACACCATGGAATACTATGTAGCCATAAAAAACAAGTTCGTGTTCTTTGTAGGGATATGGATGAATCTGGAAACCATCATTCTCAGCAAACTAACACAAGCACAGAAAATCAAACACCGTATGCTTTCACTCGTAGGCAGGTGATGAACAATAAGGACACTTAGGCACAGGGAAAGGAACAACACTCACTGGGCTAGGTTGGTGGGGGTGGAGGGGAGGGGAGGGGATGGACAGTGCGGGGTGAGGAAGATGGGGAGGGATAACACCAGGAGAAATGTCTGATGTAGGCGGCGGGGTTGGGGGGATGGAGACAGCAAACCACCATGGCGTGTATGTACGTATGCAACAATTCTGCAGGAGGCGGGATGTACACACGTACCCCAGAGCTGAAAATACAATTTAAAAAAAATGAGTTGTGCATTGTTTGGCTAACTATATATCCCAATTTGCTTTGAAGATTCCCCATAAATCTATGCCCTGCCCCCTTTTACTCTCCAATTACTAGTAGTCCATTTTCACTTTCAAAAGTATTCCATTTGGACCATCACATGTATAGTAATCTTAATCATACTTTCAATAATTGTAGAGTATTTCTTTCTTCTGAGCTTATTGATTGTTGGTAGTTTGCATGTTTTTCCTTATAATCGTGTTTATTCAGTATGCTGCCCTGTGTCCCTTAGGAACACATCTATTTTGTTCGTTCTGTATGAATGTGTTAACATATGAAAAGTATGTGTGTCCCCCACATTTAATAAATTGGTGTGGCTCATCCTTAATTATATATTTGCTTATTCACTAACAGCACTGGATATATCTCTTATCATTTTATGGTAGTTAAAAAATAAACTGTGACACTATTGGAAGTACTGTTCAATGTTAGCATTAAAAAATTTCTAAAAAACAGGTGATCAACTTTGAATTTTAAAAATAAACATAAATCATTTTCCCTGTTGAGTAATTCATGCATAATTACATAATTACGTTATCACATGGCTCTCATCAAATAATTATATATGGCCTTTAGGCAAGAATTCTGTGCTCTGAGAGTTTTAGATACATGATTAATTAGTTAGGGATTTTTTTTTTCTTAAAGGGAATGATGATTTACTATACATTTCTTTTAAATCAAATAACTAAATAATTAAATACGCTATTCTTTGTTTATAAAAATGGTTTCAATTCTCCATCCTTTCTGAAATCACATTCTTTGTAATGTGGCTTTGCAGCACACCTTGTAAAGAAGTAGATTCTAAGTTCTTCTTTTGTACCTGGGCTGGTTTTGTGACTTGTTTTATCTAACAGATTAAGTAGTATTTGCCAGATCAAAGGCTTCAAGGGGTCTTTCACACTTTTGCTTATTTTCTCGAAACTCTGGAGCTCTGCTCAGCTACCATAAGCACAAGTATGGGCTAACCTGGTGAATGATGAGATGCATGTCTACACCATCCCAGTTACCTCTGTTGAAGGCTGAATGCCAGACATGAAGGAGGTCAGCCTAGAAAAGCCATCCTCTAGCAGATCTAATGGCTAACCAAAAAATTTTGTATGACTAAATCCACCCAGCTCAGTCACCAACTGACCTTGGCTTAGATCAGCAAAACTACCTAGCTGACCACATAGTTTAATAATAAATGCTTATTGATTCAAGACGTTAAAATAAGAATAGTTCGTTACAAAGTAATGGCTCACTGACACGATGCATTTTGGATATACTTACTTAACTAAATAGAAAACACTTCAAAATAACATAACCAATTTAAATTCCCTTCACTAGCCAAACAATTCAATCTAAATGTCCTAGTGGTACTTGAACTGACAGTATCCAAAAAATAGTATGTTACCTCAAAACTACTCCTTTCTTACAAATTTTGTTTGATCACTCTACTCAAACTAAGAAAATGTATTTATTTCTACATTTGCTAGTTTTCCACATGAAATTATTTACCACAGCTAGTGGATTTTCCATTTAAATGTTGATCCAGTATGCTCCCAACTATTCATTTACATAGTTACTACCATATTCCAAACTATACATCTCTGTCCTGAAGTAATTGCCTGGCCTTCAGTCTCTCTCCTTTCAGACAATCCTACCAGAGTTATTTCGTATAATACATATCGAATTTTGCATGTCATTTTTCTTTAAAGAGATGTTTATGGAAAACTTAAATTTAAATACATACCCTTTGTATTAGCAAGTATATTTTTTTTATGTATAGTAAATATTCAAAGCCCCCAACCTAGATAAAATAATATTCATTGTAGTAAAATTAGCTTTTATTTTCAAAAGGATTCATATAGATAGTAACTTTATGAGCAATTTTAAAAATTGTTGTTTCTTTCTTGGCATATTAAAGAACAAGAATAACCAAGTTAAAAAATTGCATGTTATGAGTCAAATCCAGTTTTTCATTGCATAGATATTAAAGTTCATATGCCTTTGCACTTCCAATATTGACTCCTTTTATTTACATTCTCCTCCTTATCCTAAACACTGCATATCCCTTAAATTGTCATTGCTCAAGAAGCTTCTTCTGCCACAAATGTCCTTTCTCATTCTAATTCAAAGAAAAATTAAGTTCATCTTCCAGAAACAGATTAAGAGACCATCTCAGTAAAACCTTACTTGATCATTCAGTCAGAAATAATTTCTCATCTCTGTGCTCCCAACAGTTTTATGTTAACATTAATATGAAATTTAACATTTTGTATTTGCTTATATACAGATATGCTTTCTGCTTGACTGTGAGCTCTTTGAGGGCAAATGATTATATAATTTTTATTTTTATATCTTTAAATTCTAATAAAGCGTTTGACAGTAGCTATATGACAATCTATCAATATGTCAATTACAACACATTTGAAGTACAATGTGTAGAACTTTTTCCTTATTGATTCTTAGTAAATGTCTGTACAGAAAAACTGCAGTAGGTAATTCATGAGCAAACCCTTGCATTTAGAATTGTTTTTATATTCTAGACTAAGCAAATTTGATGCAGGTATTATTATTCCTACTTTATAAATGAAGAAACCTAGAGAAGTAAAGGGATTTGACAAGAATCACAAAGGTTCTTTTTAACTTTACAGCTGCATCTCTTTTTACTTGACTAGAATTTCTTAGCTTTAAGAAAACAATTTAATCACAATGTAGCATATATTAACATTCCCAAAGTATGCAAGTAACTGCAGAGGTTAAATGTGTTGAAAGGTTAAAAGTGTAAAGGAACATTTTAAGGTGCATTTTCCCCAACATGCACTGTGTTTTCTCATATATAGGTTCATTGTAATTCTGGAGTCTTGCTGGCCTGAACAGAAATTACTGTTTCTTTCTTTTTTTTTTTAAACTGTAATATAAATAACTGTGAAAATTGCAAATCATTTCATATTTTTCAAAACATGGAAATGAGTGGAAAACACTGGTGTAAAAATATAATTCTCAAAACACAACAATTAATCCTCAGTTTGAATTTGTCTGACCCAGAAGTTTTACAAATGACCTTTTTTGCAAGACTGTCATCCTTACTTCCTTGAAAGAATCTCCTTTATTCTCTGGCACTACATGTATGTTTCCTGCCTCGAAGTTGGACTTTCTTTGTCAATCTACTTCAACATTCAAATGCACAGGGTGGGGATTTGTCTCCTTTATAGATTCTGCCATAACAGCACATTCTTTCCAGCAATGAAGAGAAAATAACAAGAATACTAAGAACATATACCAATAAAAGCAATAATGATACAGATAGTAAATAGACAGTAAGCAAAACATCAAAGTTATCTCACGGTATGAAAAAATGTGAATAATCACATAGATTCTGGTTTGTCTATTTATTTGGGGACAGGGGACTATCACTGATCTTATTCTAACCTAGAACTCTTGCCAGACAATTGAATATACTCTATGGGGTACAGCAGCAGTACAACTCAAAACAAATTAAAACCAATTATGCAATGTTATCCTCGATAAAATGTAACACACTAGCTGAAATTACATCCTAACTTCACATATGGGACAATTAGGCAATGTTTGTCAGGCAGGTCCTCTGACTGAGCAAAATTTTTTGGAGCAGTTACATGACATATCTTTAAATGAGGAGCAAGTCTGTTGCTTATCTGAGAGTAGTGTATGTACAGTAAATATATTCAGATGTTGTAGTAAATTAAAAGAGGAATCTAATTTTTATCTCTGTGAAAAAGTAGTCTTAATTTACCACTGGGATCTCAGTCACTATATGTTCATTACTGATTCCCATGAGAATATCCTATTGAAATTGTAATGATTCACCAGGAGCAGTGTTGTAGGCTTCAACACAGTCAAGAGCAGATGATTTTAATTTCGACTCTTCTAAAACGTATATAATGAGAATCCACTGGACTATCCTTTGGCAATCCTTTATTAACATAAAATTTTTAATTAAATATTTTCCCTGACATCTTGCCTCCTTTATTACATGCCAGTTTCATCAAGGAAAGAGAAAAGATTAGGTACAAAGTAGAAGTTTCTCATGATATTTACTTTTTTTTCCAGATTCAAGTGAGAACTGAAAAGTTCATGAAAAGCAACTTGAGGTTTGCTTTCCTTAAATTCTCTGTAAACTAAACCATACATGGCATTCTTTGCTCCCAATAATGTGACAGAATTTGGAGGGACTGTCACAGGAAACAGAAATGGATTATAAATTATTCAAATAAGAAAAATGGATCTTGCATTGTTCATAGGATCAAAACAAAGCTGAAAACTGAGGTCTTGGGTTCAAATTGTTGGAAGAAAGAATTTGGTTTGCCTAATGAGAGCTCTTTGCCCATCCTGAGTAATATCAGTAGTGCTAGATACTAGGGTTTGTAGTTGTAGTGTTTGAAGTAGTGAATCATTTTAGACAGATTCCACTAAAGCAATAAGTGAATTATTCTGCCAATCTTATTCTCTCCTATAATAATTCCCTGACTCATTTGTTTCCTTTACGCCTTACATTTAGCTCTCAAAATAAGAAAGAAAGTGAACATTGATTGATAGAATGAATGGAGACTTAGTGCTCAAGAAATCTATTCCTATCCTAAAGGTTAGAGCACAAAATATATGGGTTCAAGAAGTCTCTGTTTTGGAGAAGTACAACAAACTTCTCACATTGTTTTTACTAGGCATATTTTGCATATAATGTAATAGAATGTTATAGGCATTCTAATTCTGAAATTAAGAAGGGTTCCATAAAAACATACATTTTTGTTAGCAAAACCAAATGTATTGTTACATGAGCCATGATTTTTGAAAAATAAATTGTTTGGTAATTTTGGAGCACAAATAGCCATGTGATGACTGTAAATATTTCACACATTCTTAAATAGAGATTTGAGTCAAGAGAAGTAAAGTAACTCCACAGTAATAGTATCATAATGGTGATGATACACGATTCCCTTCTTAGCATGCAGCAGACAGAAAAAATATCATCCATAGAATCAGAAAATTAAAGTTCCAAAGTTCAGACCTCATTTTATATAAACTTTGGCAAGCTTATATAATCAATTAATTTTTATAAGCTATCATTTTATTAACCTGTTAATGAGAATGAGGACTTCTGACCTACCCAATAGTACTATCGTGAGAATAAGTAATTTATTTGCAACATTTTTCAACACTTAAATAAGTATAGGTTGTTATTAAGTTCAGTGTAAGTCAACATTCTTTTTTTTTTTTATCATTTCTATAATTACCCTAATCCTAAATTTTGAGAATTTAAAATAAAAGGCTTCTTGATAATATTTTCTAAATTAATCAACATCACAATCACAATTGTAATTTCTACCTTGGAAGCTTCAGAAAAGCAGTGATAACTTCTGATGTGTTTATAGCTCTCACTCCATGTCCTTCAGAATCTAATATTCTATAGGTACGAAATCAATATCTCTTGATAGAATGAATGAATAGAAGATATAGCTCAAGAAATCTATTCCTATCCTAAAAATTAGGGCACAAAATATATGGATTCACTAAGTTTCTGTTTGGGGGAAGTACAACAAACTTTTCATAATTTTTTTACTAGGCTCTACTTTGTATACAGTGTAATAGAGTGTTATGGGGATTCCAATCTTGAAAGAAGGGTTCCATGAAACCTACATTTTTTTCCTGTTCTTTGGAGTAGTGGCACCAATTCAATAAATAAATCACCACAGTGGAATGTTAAGTAACAGGAAAGGAGAGCAAGTGTTATTATTCACCTCTCCCTTTCTGGAGAAAAATGTCAAAACAGCACCATGCAGAGGCTGAAGTTGAGATGTTAAATGTGTTGCTTAGCAATGCAAATTGGGTATATATGTAGTCAGACTGCCCTATAACAAAATTTAAAAAATAAGTTTCCTATGTAAGGATAGAAACACTAATGCCCATTAAAACGCTATTTTATTCTTTTTTAAATTGACATGTAATAATTGTACATATTTATGGGGTACAGTATAATATTCTAATACATGTATACAATGTAAAATGATCAAATTAGGGCAATTAGCACATCAATTACCTCAAACATACATTGTATCTTTGCTTTGGAAACATTCAAAATCCTCTCTTGCAGCTATTTGAAAATACACACTAAGTCGTTAACTATATTCACTCTATGGTGCTATAGAACACTAGAAATGTTCCCTTCTATATAGCTATAATGGTGTATCTGTTAACCAACCTCTTCCTACTCCCCTTTCAGTTCTACCTTTTCTATATTCTATGAGATCAAATTTTTTAGATCCCACATATGAATGAGTTATTTCACTCAACATAAGGTCCTCCAGGGTTATTCAAGTTGTTGCAAAAGACAAGATTTCATTCTCTTTCAATAAGTGAATAGTATTCTACTGTGGATATATACCAGCAAGTGTGTGCATATGTGTGTGTGTGTGTGTGTGTAATTCAAGTACTTTTCACAAGTGATCTGTCAATATAGAAGACTGATCCTCTCCTTGTTGTGCACTAGAATGAATGTTGTGAATAGCACATGAACTAGATTACTGCGTATTTTCCTAGACTGTTGACACTCCCTCACATGTCACATAATCCAGACTTTGGAAATGAATCGGCAATTACAGTATTTCAATTGCCTTTGTGAAATTATGTGGGTCATAACACAGCTTGTGAGTCATGGTAAACGTTTTTTCTTTCTTTCAGCTTATCATCTGGAACAGAAAAGGAGACATACCTTCATTGAGTGAGTGATGGAATTATTGTTGGGCATGTTAGTTGGAGTTGTCGATTGGGATTACGTTCCACAGCCCTTCTGTCAGTGAAAGGTAAGCTGGCCCTTGTCACAGGTGATGGACAGGTTGAGAGATAAGAAGCCAGACTAAGCCATCCCTTGGTCTGTGGATAGCAGAAACAATGATATTTCATGTTTTCAGTGTAATTACCTTTGTTCAATCAAGTTTTGCTTATTTCTTTTTTTGTACTCAGGAAAACTAAGTGAATGGTTGTTATCTATCACTAAAACCAAATCGTATGTGCAAATCAGCAGCAAACCTAGAGAAGTCCATCACAGGTTGGTAATTGATGTCTTAAGAAACCTGAAACAGATGTCCAGAGTGCACAGGCTGGCAGATATAACCAGAAAAAACTGACATAGATTTCTGGAACTGGTATCTATTCCTTTGGCAGCTCCAGAAGTGGTTAGGGAAAGGAACCCTGTATGTTTAGATTCCTACTTTCACATTCACAATATCAGCTAAGATTATTGTTACCTGGCTATTACCATGTAGCTTGACACTTGATGGCTGGATAATATAGGACTATGTGGCTATAATGATAAATAAAATTTATTTCCTTCTCCCCATTTCCATTCTGCATTGGCTACATATACCCCTTTAAACTCCAACCATAACAGAGCATTTGGGGCCCTGTAACTGAAGATCCTCATTGCTTATTTCTGTACTCAGCCATAGAACTAATGAAGTATCTGTCAAGCTTATGTAGTGGAATGAGCTGGAAGAGTCAAACTATGAATTTACATGTGAAAATATGTCATATGTGATTTTTCTGGTACACTTGGTTGTTTGCGTTTTTCAAATGTCTTTTATCAATTTTTAAAACAAATTGTCTCTGGTTTACTCCCAATGTGCTTTTCCCAATTGTTTCTCCATTAAAAAATTTATGCTAACTCTAATTTCTGTGTACGCAAACATTTAAATCTGAATGTCTCTATGTCTTTTCAATTATCCTGGAAATGAGCTGATTTGGAAATTTTGTTTGATGTATGAGAAAATATTGATTATTTCATTGTATATGTGTAAAGAAATTCTACGTGAAAAACAAAGTTGCTTAATTCTCATAAGTTTTGAGTTTGGTTTGGAGAAATCAGATTATTTGCTAAAAAAACAGATTCAAAAAGATGTTTTCCTCTTTTCTTCTTATATGTAATAGAGACCAAATATTTTACAGAGGAGTGAACATCTTCATTGGATATAGTAACAGTCCTATATAAACCCTGACAATACAAATTATTATACTTATTATGAATGTTCAGATAATGAAGTATTTAACTACATCATATATCAATTTCTTGTCAAGGCTTATTTCTACCTCTCTGTCTTTGCAGTTCATTATTATGAAATCTTGTTTATAATAACTTCAGGATGACTAATGACATAGCTAGCTATTATGTGTATACACAATGCAGCAATTCTTATTTTAAAAAATTAAAAAGGAATAAGATAGAATCAGGAATGGAAAGACCTTGGTACAGAAATATGTCCATGCTGCAGAGCATTAATTCAGTTATGCCATCACTTTTTGTCCTTGCTTTTATTTATCTGTTAATTGATTGATATGGGATTACTTATCTGTTATTCAATAATTAGTTATAAATTGAGCAACTGATTGATAAGTAACCTCATGTCATTTGATAGACTGATTGTTAAGTGGTCCCTTACTCAAATGCTTTGGAAGTCAAACATAATGTAAAGAAGGAAGAGGGTCAGATGTAAGACAGTGTGTGGGCAACCATTGGGAATTAGGAAGCATATATCCTTCTTCACAAGGTCAGTTGCTATTTAGCTGCAGGTTATTACAGAAAGGCAGCCAGAGTATTGTAGATTTCTAAACTTGTCAAAACAGCAGCCAATTCTGGATTTTAGGAACAATATTATAATTGTTAAATATTGACAATTTAATACATTTTTAACACTATACATCATGATATGACATAATCAGCATCCTGTTTTTGGTTTATAAGCTGCCAGTTGGCAACCTATGGGCTAAAGCATTTCCACTCTGGGTGCTAAAAAGCCTTAATTGGAGGTATACTGAGCATGACTTCATATCCCTTTCATGATTCAAAAACATACAAGGACTTTAAGGATATCATGCTAAAGGCTGTGGAAAAGCCGGTTAATTAATGCCAAAAAGTCAGTAAGATGTCACTTATATTTTTAGTGAGGATTCTTAACTATGGTTGCATAGTTGGCACCTCAATCTCTTGGCACTATTTGGTACCTAAAGTCACTTTTATTTTCATTATTTTCTTTCAACATTTAATGCCATTTGTTTTTACAGCCTTGTGAGAATCAGTACAATTTGAAATATGCTAGGTGTAAGTTGAACAAGCCACATATTGTTCCATGTTCCATGTTTTGCCTTCAGATCCTGGAAAAATGCATTATTACTCAAACCAATGTCTGGTATTATAATCCAACGACAAGTGAGGAGCTCAAAGCACCTGCTAATAATGGCAGCTTCTACAAAAGGCTTTGCCTACCATCTCTTTGTTAGAAAAAAATAGCTTTTTGATCTAATTATCATCATTTTTATTGATTATGGTGTTTTTAAAAAAATTAGGCTAAAACATGATGTTTTTTATATGATAACATCAAATAATGACAAAGACACTCACACAAAGTGCTTGATCTCAGTGACAATTCTAAATTGTTAGTCACTAAGACATGCCATCATTGGGAAAGGTTTTAGTTGGCACAGAAGTAAAGTTTTAGTATGGAATTTGGATGAAAAAATAGATTTCTCAGTTTTACTTTTCAGAATATCTAATTTATTTCAGAAATCAGTTTCTAAAAATATAGTCCTATACCTAGATGTTGCTTTGGTTTCTATAAAAGATTATTAGCCCTGGACAGTGGGATTATAGGTGATCTTCTGTGCAGTCATGGTATTCACATTAAAAAAGCAGCTAATTCACCTGACAAAATTCAAAACAAATGAAATAGCCATCTAAACCACTCTTAGCTAGCCTTTTTTACCTGAGAAACCACTTAATACTCTAGCAGCATTGCTATCCTTTGTGTTAACCTTTTCACAAAGATCTATGTTTACATACAGGCTCCTTTTCCTCCCTACTCAGCACTTAATTGAAACTTCAATTAGAAAACTGTGCAATTTGGTTTTTATTGTATGTACGTATGTATGTATTTCGGGATGGAGTTTTGCTTTTGTTGCCCAAACTGGAGTGCAACGACTTTGGCTCACTGCACCCTCCGCCTCCTAGGTTCAAGCGATATCCTGCCTCAGCCTCCCAAGTAGCTGTGATTACACACGTGTGCCATCACACCCAGTAATTTTGTGGTTTTAGTAGAGATGGGGTTTCATAATGTTGACTAGGCTGGTCTCAAACTCCTGACCTCAGGTGATCCACCTGCGTTGCCCTCCCAAAGAGCTGGGATTCCAGGCGTGAACTACTGTACCCAGCCTGGTTTTTATTTTATTAATAGATTACCTTTTCATATTTTTCCTTTTTTTTTTCTTTTTTCCTGTCTGCAACTTAAATGAATCATGAATTCTGTAAATGCTAAATATAATCATACATGACTTTTTTTTTTTTTTCTCAAGAGATAAGGCCTCCCTCTATCACCCAGATTGGTGTACGGTGATGTGATCATGGCTCACTGCAGTCTTGACCTCCTGGGCTCGAACAATCCTCCTGTCTCAGCCTCCTAAGTAACCTAAGTAACTATAGGTGCACACTACTACGCCCAGCTAATATTTTTATTATTTGTGGAGACAGGGTCTCACTATATTGCCCAGGCTGGTCTTGAAATCCCAACCTCAAGGGATCCTTCCACTTAGGACTCTAAAAGTGAGGGGATTACAAGTGTGAGTACTATACATGTCTCTTAATTTTAGATTAAGATTTTCTAATTTTTTGTCTTTGTCTTTATTTTCCTCTGCACATTTTAAATTTCTCCCACAACCCCTACACTAAGTCACCTAACAGACTTCTTCCTCAAAATATCCCTCTCCCACCAACATGCGCACACACACACACACACACACAGAGAGAGAGAGAGAGAGAGAGAGAGAGAAAGGGAGGGCCTCTTAGTTCTTTTTTAAAAAACAATTAACAAGGCCAGGCACAGTGGCTCACGCCTGTAATCCCAGCACTTTGGGAGGCCGAGGCGGGTGGATCACGAGGTCAAGAGATCGAGACCATCCTGGTCAACATGGTGAAACCCCGTCCTTACTAAAAATATAAAAAATTAGTTGGGCATGGTGGCGCGTGCCTGTAATCCCAGCTACTCAGGAGGCTGAGGCAGGAGAATTGCCTGAACCCAGGAGGCGGAGGTTGCGGTGAGCCGAGATCGCGCCATTGCACTCCAGCCTGGGTAACAAGAAAGAAACTCCGTCTCAAAAACAAACAAAAAACCAATTAACAGTAATATTTTGAGAAGTTTATGTTTGATCCTGTTTTCTGAATGTTTCTTCATCCCAGAAGCTTCTTGTTTCTTCTTGAAAAAAAAAAAATACTATCTTCCCTAGTCTTTGTGAGAATGCTAATTAGAAATTTTATAAATTACTTTTATATTTTCATACAGCAAAATGTTCTTAGTGATTTGTATTTCCATGTGTTTTGAAATTTGATAGAGCTTTACAATTACTGCTATAATTATGATACAGAACAGTTCCATCACTCCCTAAAAATTCCCTTTTTCTGCTCTTGTGGTGTATCCTTCCCCCTGCCCCAAATCCCTGACCACTATGGTTATCTTCTCTGTCCCTATAGTGTGACTTTTTTTCAGAATACAATATAAGTGGAATCATACAGCACATAGCTGTTTTGCATCTGGCTGCTTCACTTACAACATGTATCTGAGTTCCACAGAATGTTCCTCAGTAGTTTCTTTAATTACGATTTTTTATTAAAAATTTTTCTTTTCATTTAACCAAAAGCCCATTTGATATTCCTGAGGTCAGTTTTTTGTTTGTTGTATTTCTTTGGGTCATTTTCTTGTGTGATAATTGTTTATGTAAATATCCGGCAGTCCTTAGTTGCTGTTAATTTTTATAAGTGATAAGCCATATTCATAAAAGTCAGTGACACGAGATTTTCTATTTTGAATAGGCCTTCTTTACATAATCACCTTTCCCTGAAAGAGGAGGATTGACAGGTCTGTGTGGAGAGTGGGTAACATTGATTGTCAGGCTTGTTTTTTTGCTTTTTTGAGACAGAGTTTCACTCTGTCACCAGGCTGGAGTGTAGTGGCGTGATCTCGGCTCACTGCAACCTCCACCTCCCCGGTTCAGGTGATTCTCCTGCTTCAGCCTCCTGAGGAGCTGAGCATGCCAGGATGCCCAGCATGCCAGCTAATTTTTTTATTTTTAGTAGAGACAGGATTTCACCACATTGTCCAGGATGATCTTGATCTCTTGACCTTGAGATCCACCACCTCAACCTCCCAAAGTGCTCAGATTACAGGCATGAACCACTGCAGCTGGCCTGATTGTCAGGCTTTTTAGGGGTAGAATGGGAAGTTTGCCTATATTGGGTATACAGCTCTCCTCACATCTATTCAAATGCCAAAGTGAAAACTTTTTGGTGGTACCAACATGTACACTGAAAACCTTGGTTTTCTCCTGGCAGATTATTCACTTCCTATAAAGGGCAGGGTTCCGTTTTGTTGTTGTTTTTTTTTTCATATAATTAAGAGCAAAGACCACTTTTGCTCCTCAGCCACCCCCAACCCCTGTGTATGCGCATGTGTGTGTTGGTGTGTGTTAGAAGGAGAAGTGCTGAGGAGTATGTTATGTAAGCTAGCCCAGGGGTTATGAAGAAAGTTCTCCTATTTCAAGTTGATGTCTCTACAGCTGTGATGAAAAAAGGACATCTCCTGTTTTAGCAGAAACATTTTTCTCTACTTTTTCAACAATATAAAACAATTGGTTTTGTCTCCTAAGTTTATCATAATTTCTGAAACACTCTTGATTCTGCTTCTATTCTCACAGCTACTATGAATAGTGTCTTATATATGTTTATCATTCATTCACTGAGATTTGTGGAGGAAGAGGAGGCAAAACTGCGTGTACTCCCAGCCATTGTAAGCCAGAATGCAGACATTACTGTCATTGCAGAAATGCCTAATTTCATGCAAGAACTGTGTGACTTTGAGTTACAGAAAAATAGTCATTACTGTCTTCTCACATTACTATAGATCTCTCTCATTGTCTGTTGCCTATCCTAGATTGTATTCCCAGAGTTCAGATTCAGCTAAATTTTTTCATTTACAAGTGGCCTCCTGTATCTTTGGACCCAGAGAAATAAAATGGGAAATGAAGAAATTTAGATGCTTTAATGGACACAGGAGCATACATAAGGGAGCTTCCCATGCACACTTTATGCATGGAATAACATTGTACTCTGCCTTTGGTTGATAGTAAGAGGAAACAGTAAGGGAGCAAACATAACTAGGGGAAAATATGCTAGATTCCTTACATGCATTTCACTAATTTTTCCTTAAACATCTTCCTTAAAATAATTAATGTCATATAAGGAAACTGAATCTTAGGAAAAATTTGCAAAATTACTCAGCTCACAAGTAGCAAGCCACTACTCCAATCTATTTCTTCTGACATCTAAAACCAAGCCCTTAACAAAAGGCAAAACGTTTCCTGCTTTAGAAGGCAGAATGAGAGATAAGGCTCTTACTCAGACCCATTTGCATGACGGAACAAAGATAACTTAACTAGGCTTGGAAATTAGGTGCTTATATTCCTCACTCCCCGCTTTTTCCTATTCTTTCTTCATAAGAATGATGCTTTTTAACAGCTTAAATGAGGTATCATATACATATCATAAAACTTAACCATTGCAAGCATGTAATGCAAGGATTTATAGTAAATCTACAGAGTTGGACCAGCATCTTGGTAATTCAATCTTAGAAAATTTCTATTACTCCAAAAAATTCCCCTTACTTATTTGCAGTTAATATCCCCATCTACCCCTAACTCCAGGCAGACAATGATCTGCCCTTAGTCTTAATACATTTGCCTTTTCTGGACTTCTTATAAACAAATAAAATCATGTAATTTGAAGTATTGTGAGTGGGTTTACATTTATACCATATTATAAGTGGTTCATTCCTCTTATTATCAAAAGTAATTTCTTCTATAGAGTTCCACATTTTGTTTATCCATTCACAAGTTGAAGAACATTTATTTGGATTGTTGCCTCTTTTTGGCTCTTATAAATAATGCTGCCATGAACATTCAAGCATGCAAGCTTCTTTTATTAATGTCTACGTGTTTATTTCTCTTGGGGAGATTCCTAGGAGTGATATTACTGGATCATATAGTAAATGTATGTTTAACACGTTAAGAAACTGTCAAACTGTCTTCGAAGTGCCTGAAACATTTACATTTCCACTAGCAATGTGTGACATTTCCTTTGACCACATCTTTGCTAATACTTGATATTGTGTTTACTATAGCTATTCTAATAGATGTGAAGTAGAATTCAATTTGTATGAAGTAATGATACCAGACAACATTTTATGTGCTTATTGGCCATTTGTATATTTTCTTTGATAAGGTATCTATCAAGATTTTTGCTCATTTTTTAATTAGGTTGACTTTATTAATGGTGAGTATTAAGAGTTATTTGTATATTCTAGATACATGTCCTTCATAGAATATTTGATATGAAATATTTCCCATTCTGTGGCTTGTTTCCATGTTCTTAAAGGTGTTCCTTGAAGTACAAAAGTTTTAAATGATAATGTCCAATTTATTTTGTTTCTTTTATTGATCTTACTGATGATGTCATATCTGACAATTTACCTAACCCAAGATAACAAAAATTTTTCTTTTCTTCAGAATTTATTATAGTTTTATGTTTTCAATTGAGTTCTATGATATATTTTGAGTTAATTTTGACAAATATGAAGTATTTGTTGTTTCAAAGTTTGCATATAGACACGGAATTTTTTCCAATACCATTTGCAGAAAATAATATATATGTTTTTTCCAATTGCCTTTGTACATATGTGAAACATCATATTACTATATTTTTATGTGAGCCTATTTTGGGTTTTCTATCCTGTTCCACTGGTCTGTTTTCTATCCTTTTTTCAATACCAATATCTTGATAATAAGTAAGTCATAAAATCAGGGACTGTGAATCCACTGTTCTTTCTCAAAATTGTTTTGGCTATTCTAGTTACTTTGCCTTTCATTTGCATTTTAATATCACCTTGCCAGTAAACTAAAAAAAAAATGCTGAAACTTTGATGGCCGTTGTGTTAAATCTGTATATCACTTTGGGAAGAATTACAATCTTGAAAATATATAGTCTTCCAATCCATGAACATAGATCACTCTTCATTTTGTTTAGACATGTATTGATTTATCATAGAAATGTCTTGTAGTTTTTAGTGTACAAATCTTGCCCTTCTTCAGTTAATGTTTTCTTAAAATTTTATTCTTTTAAATGCTATTATTAATGGATTGTTTTTAAATTTTCATTTTTTAGATTGTTTATTGCAAAAAAAATAAAGCAGACCTTTATATATTGACCTTGTATACAGGACCTTGCTAGATTCAGTTATTAGTTCTAGCAGTGTGTGTGTGTGTGTGTGTGTGTGTGTGTGTGTGTGTGTGTAGTGTACATGTACTCAGGATTTTCTACATACAGTTTTGGGTTTTTTTTGCTCTTCTTACTATGCTAGCTATAATTTCCAATGATCATGTTGAATAGACATGGAGAGGGAACATACAAATTTTGAGAGTGCTAAAATAAGCTTTCTTTGGTGCCATTTTTGACCCAATTTATAGTTGATGTTGGGGGAAAAGTATTTGCCAACTTTTTATATTCAGTAATGGTTCAAAATCCACTCCTGAAATATGTTTTTAAATGTATCTGCTCACCACAAAATAAAACTTTACTATGCGCAAAGTGAAGATGAGAGATGATAGTAATTGAGAAATCAAAGTAAATTAGGCATGGGCCCACACTGCAACTAAACACATTTCAAGTGCATAATGGTTCCTTATAAAACAAAACCAAAAATCTTGTGGTCAACAAAATTTTCATTGCCAAGATATTGGGCACAGTTTGATTGTGAGAATACTCAAAATTGTTGATAACAAGGACTTCTTGGATAAAAAAAAATAACTAGATTTTCAAAATGACCTATTTCTGAACATTTTACTTGTTTTCACCTAAATTATACATAAAACCCCATAGAAAGTTTATATATCCAGAGTTTTAAATAAGTAATTGAAAAATTATCTACTGAATTTTTTATACAAGAGCTTAATAATTCTGAAAAGGAAACAAAGTTGTCATATCAATATATTTAGAAATAATATTAATTAAAGGGAATATATAAGAAATTTCACATACATTCCTTAAAACTAATAAAGCTGTATGCCTCTTTCCAAAGCATAGTTTTCCAAATTTATGCCACTGTGCTATAATCCTATTGCATTTAGTATATACCTTTATTTTAATCCCATCTGATGATACGACAATTATTATTTTCATTTCTTCACTGGAGAGAGCTCTGCAAACATTGTCTATCCAAGTAATCTATGTATCAAAAATAATACTTTTGTGGAATAATCCTTCTTTTCCTGGATATTTCAAAGTGACAGAGAGTTACCTAAACAGCAATAAACATGTTAAGTTTTTAGTTATCTAAAACTAAATGTTTTTAGTATCTGTTAACATCAAAACAATAAGAGGAAACTGTAGCTGTAATACAAATCTAAACGCTTTTGGAATGAGTAGGTTGCCACTAGCATACATCAGTATGATTTTGTGTCACCATCCATTTATTGCTCCACCCAGTAAGGATTTCACAGAGTGAAACTGGGAGCTGTACCGTTGTGAGTCAAAGCCTGGAGAGTAACTTTTTAGATAGTTGCACCTCTTTTATTATATTCTCTTAGTTCCACACAAAAAATTTTGAAACAAAAATATGTGCAATCCTGCATGGAATGTTAGAAAATTGTAAATGATGTACGAGATAAAAACTACCTTTGTCTAAAACCAACACACAGAGAGTTCAGCTGTTCTTGAACTGCTCTTTGTAAGGCTAAGTCCCGACAGCTATCTCCTTTAAATAATGAAAGGCCTTAACTTTTTAAAAAGCCAAGCCAAGAAAAAAAAAAATAGGTAGGAACTTTCTAGTTTCTTCCAAAGTGGCTTTTGTTATCTTCCAGACAAGAACTCTTTGCCTCTCTCAATAGAAATATCATAGATCAGATATAGAAGTCAATATTTCAAGCTAAATATTGGACAAAGAGGTCATTTAATTTCTATTGTTTTTAATCTATTCAAATGCCAGGAAGTGAATCATCTATGAAACTTTCTAAGTATAGTTTTAGACCAAGATAACACTAGACCTTCCATAGATAAGTCAGCAATTTTAATATATGAACATTTTCTGTTTTGTTTTTAAAAATCATGTTTATATATATATATATATATACACACACACACACACACACAAATGGAATCTATTTTCATAATTTGCAAATATTGATATGCATACTTTCTAAATGTAGTGCCACTTCACACATATAATTAAACAAAGAAATAAATGCATTTGAAATAAGTGTAATGTGTAAAGGAGATATATATATATATATAATATCTAGAACAAAAATAATATTTACAAAAAATTTTCTTATTTGATATCAAGGATTCTTCAATCCTTTTTCTGAAATTCACTGTAGGGATTTAGTTAACATTCTGGACACATTTCCATGGTATATGAATGTTTTCAAGCACTGTGTTATTGATGCTAGAGGCAAAGAAGAGGCAGGTAATGTACATTTTCAAATTAAATGTCTAGACACTTTTTCAGTAATCAAGGACTCATCTATGTGTCATAACACATAGTTTGTCAAGCCATCAGCTTCTGATCAGGACTAGATAAAACGCTGGCCAGGTTCACTGCAGGGAATGAGACTCTCAGCGTTGTTCACATCCAACATCGTTTAAGCCTCAATTTCCTTCCCAGGTCTTGGCTTTGAAAAAATCCCTACCAAGTCTTCAGAATGCATTGACAAGAACCTAAAAGCAGAGGACTTTCCTTTCACATTGCCCAGCAGGTTAGTGGGGAGGTGTTCCTAATAATTCAGTGAGTTAAGTAAATGGTTCTTGTTATAACAACTTGTAACTTCAAACTGCATTTTTCTACAGAAATATACTGGCTTATGTTTCATAATCTAGAACTAACAAAACTGTAATTGAAGTAGAATGTTGATTAAACAGAAGTTTTCTGTTCTTGAATGTCTACACATTGATTTTAATTTGTAACAGGGAAACCATAAACCAAGTACAATCAATTAACTAAAAAATGAATTTATGTAATGCAACAAAGTTTTTAAATGGAACTCCCATAGAAAAGTAATTATTGCTGTATTTTAATTCATTATATGTTTTAGAATATGATTCAAAATTTTTAAAAAGGATTTAAGTTTTATTTCTAAAAGAAGGTTGAAAAACCTTACAGATATAGACAAAGAAGCAAATAGAGTAGAAATCTTGAAATTTAAGTTAAAGGCACATGATTTCTAGAGTTAGACAATAATAGTCGTTAATACGTGTGCTTCCATTTATTAGCTGGGTGTAGGCATTTTACTTCTCTGTTACTCCATCTGTAAATGAAGAGAATCACACTGATATGAAAGGACAGTCGTAAGATTAAATGAGATAATATAAAATTTTACTGCACTACCAGTCATAGAGCTATTATTTAAAAAATTTAATTCCCTACTTTTCGCTTTTCCCATGGCTCTTTGAGAATCTTTTATTTTTTTTTTAATTTTTATTTTTTTTCTTTTTCTTTGGGACGGAGTTTCACTCTTGTTACCCAGGCTGGAGTGCAATGGCGCGATCTCCGCTCACCGCAACCTCCGCCTCCTGGGTTCAGGCAATTCTCCTGCCTCAGCCTCCTGAGTAGCTGGGATTACAGGCACGCGCCACCATGCCCAGCTAATTTTTTGTATTGTTAGTAGAGACGGGGTTTCACCGTGTTGACCAGGATGGTCTCTATCTCTTGACCTCGTGATCCACCCGCCTCGGCCTCCCAAAGTGCTGGGATTACAGGCTTGAGCCACCACGCCCGGCCGAGAATCTTTTAATTTCTATTATTTGGTGGTCAGTGAGTTTCCTGGTGCAGTGATTTTTATTTAGAGACCATTATTGCTGAGTCGTGCTATTCCAATTAGTATTCTTGATCTACTAAAAGGAAGACTGGCATCTGTTTTGCCCTGCTAAGCCAGTTGGCTTACCTCCAGAAAGTTGACAAGAAGGCCGTCAGGGACTCTGATTGACATCCCAATAAACATATTGTTGGTCATATTTCATCCATCTTATATTTTGAATGACTTGGTAGTTATTTGCAGCTCATGAAATTATGCCTTTTGAATGGACAGTGGTTTAGTTTGTGTCACCACAAGAAAAGTGAGGCAGGTAATTTATCACAAACACTCAAATTTCTGTAATCTTAATAGCTACAAATTGTGGGTTCTTGTTATTCAGGTAGTTATACTCTATAAAGTTGCTGAGAATACTAAATTAACCATTGCTCCTAGGGGAAAATGATGTTAGGTTCCTGCAGTCCTCTGGTCACAGCATCTTCACCAACGTGTCAATACATACTCTTGTTTGAGGTGTGCTTCTGTTCAAAGGCACCTTATTTAATATATATTGAGGATTTATTAACATTGAACTCATGGCCAACAGCACTATAACTTATACCCGAACAAAGCTTATCTAACACATGCATTTTGTATGCAAGGCACATCATTCTTTTTGTACTTGGGAACTCTAGATAGCACTTGACAAGACCTGCAAGAGCCACAGTGTTACTGGAATTAGGGTGTCCCTAAGGCAGATATGTCTGCTGTGGTGAAAAACTTATTCTTTAAGAATAAGATCCTGTCATTTGCAACAATATGGATGAAACTGGAGATCATAGTGTTAAGTGAAATAAACCAGGCACAGAGAGACAAACTTCATTTGTTCTCACTTAGTTGTGGGAACTAATAATTAAAACAATTGAACTGATGGAGTTAGAGAGTCCAGTGATGGTTACCAGAGTCTGGGAAGGCTAGTGGTGGGCTGGGAGAAGGGGTGGGAGGAAGTGGTGATAGCTAATGGGTATGAAAATATAATTCGATAGAATAAGATCTAATACTTGATAGCATGACAGGGTTACTACCGTCAACAATAATGTATATTACATCTTAAAATAACTACTTTGTAACACAAAGAAAGAATAAACACTTGAGGTGATGGATACCTCATTTACCCTGACGTTATTTTGCATTGAATGCCTATATCAAAATATCTCATGTGTCCCCATAAATATATATATATAACCACTGTGTTCCCACAAAAATTAAAATTTAATAATTAAAACAAAGATATTAAAGTTTTTAAAAAGAGAACTAATGGTTTTGTCTCTGGAGGCAAGTGATTCCTATAAGGTTAAGAGAATATATTTGACAAATTTTAAGAGCTTGTAATAATTGTATTTTATTTTATATGCTACATATGAGTTGTAAACAATCAATTCCTTGCTCTAAAAGAAAAGAAAACTGATAACTTTACTCCTGATTTTAATGTGTATGTGTTTATGTGCATTCACTATGCACATATACATACAATGCATGTACATACATACCATGAGAATATGTCTCATGTAACAATGTCATGTTGCTGCCATGTTGTTTTTAATTTATGGCTTTATTATGCTTTCTTTTGTTTCTTATGTTTTTTTCTAGACCAGTGTTCCCCACCCTTTTTGGCACCAGGGACTGGTTTCATGGAGGACAATTTTTCCATGTACTGGGCTGGAGGGTTATGGTTTCAGAATGATTCAAGTGCATTACATTTACAATGTACTGTATTTATATTATTATTACATTGTAATATATAATGAAATAATTATACAACTCACCATAATGTAGAATCAGTGAGAGTCCTTGGCTTGCTTTCCTGCAACTATATGGCCCCATATGGGGCTAATGGGAGACAGTGACAGATCATCAGGCATTAGATTCCCATAGGGAGCATGCAACCTAAATCCCTCACCTGTGTAGTTCCCAATAGGGTTTGAACTTCTATGAGAATGTAATGCCACCACTGATTTGACAGGAGGTGGAACTCAGGTGGCAATGTGAGCAATGGGGAGTGACTGTAAATGCAGATGAAGCTTCCCTCATTGCTCGCCTCCTGCTGTGTGGCCAGGTTCTTAACAGGCCATGGATTGGTACATTTGTTTTCTCTTTTCATACTTTTACATAAATAGATCACGACCTTATATTTGTTTGATTTGCAAACCTTACTTGATATCTCCCTGACTTTTCCCGCCTTATCAGAAAAAACATTTTTACTTCTAAGCTGCTGCTTGAATTCTGTTCTAACTTCCTGGGTTTTTTTTTTTTTTTTCAATTGGAGAATATTGAGAGGGGTAGCATTAAAATGGCAAGTTAAAGCTGTGTGCTACCTTTCTTTTTCTTTTGAGAATATGGACTCATCTTTTTTTGGAATGATGTTAAATGTTCTGAAAGACTTAACTAAATGTAAGCAGAGTGTTATCTTTTTAAAAATTCAACTTTCATTCTAGATAGAGTGGTACATGTGCAGGTTTCTTACATGGGTATATTGCATCCAGGTAGTAAGCACAGTATCTATCACATAACTTTTCAACCCAGGCTCTCATCCTTCTCCCATTTAGTCAACCACAGGGTCTGTTGTTCCCATAATTGTGTCTGTGGGTGCTCAATGTTTAGCTCATTATAAGTGGAATAGGTGGTATTTGGTTTTCTGTTCCTGCATTAATTCACTTGAGATTATGGCCTCCAGGTCCAATCATATTGCTGTGAAGGACATGATTTCTGCCTTTGTTATGGTTACAAAGTATTTCATGGCATATATGTATCACATTTTTTTAATCCAATTCGTCACTGATGGGCACCTAGGCTGATTCCATGTTGATATGGTTTGGCTGTGTTCCCACCCAAATCTCATCTTGAATTGTAGTTCCCATAATCTCCACATGTTGCAGGAGAGACCTGGTGGGAGGTAATTGAAGCACGGGAGCAGTTACCTTCATGCTGTTCTCCTGATAGTGACTGAGTTCTCATGAAATCTGAAGGTTTCCCCCACTTTGCTCTGTACTTCTTGCAGCTGCCATGTGAAGAAGGACATATTTGCTTCCCCTTCCACCATGATTGTAAGTTTCTTGAGGCCTCCCCACCCATGCTGAACTATGAGTCAATAAAACCTTTTTCCTTTATAAATTACCCAGTCTCAAGTAGTATATCTTTATTAGCAGTATGAGAACAGACTAATACAGTGTATTGTTACCAGTAGAGTGAAGTGCTATTATAAGGATAACTGAAAATGTGGAAGTGACTTTGGAACTTAGTAACAGGCAATGATTGGAACAGTTTTGAGGGCTCAAAAGAAGACAGGAAAATATGGGAAAGTTTGGAACTTCTAGAGAATTGTTGAATGACGTTGTATGGACAATGAAATCCAGGCTGAGGTGCTTTAAGATGGAGATGAGGAACGTGTAGGAAACTGGAGTAAAGGTTACTCTTGCTATGCAAAGAGACTGGCAGCATTTTGCCCCTGCCCCAGAAATCTGTGGAACTTTGAACTTGAGAGAGATGACCAGGGTATCTGGCAGAAAAAATTTCTAAGTAATAAAGCATTCAAGAGGAAGCAGAACATATAACTTTGGAAAATTTGCAGCCTGATGATGAAGTAGAAAAGAAAAACCCATTTGCTGGGGGAAATTCAAGGCAGCTACAGAACTTTGCCTAAGTACAAGGAGCCAAATGTTAATCACGAAGACAACAGGGAAATCCTCTCCAGGATATTTCAGAGACCTTTGCAGCAGCCTCTCCCATCAAAGGCCCCAAGGCCTAAAAGAAAAAAACGGTTTCCTGGTCAGGGCCCAGGGCCCCCTGCTGTGTGCAGCCTAGGGACTTGGTGCCTTGTGTTCCAGCAATGCCAACCATGGCTAAAAGGGGCCAAGGTATAGCCTGGGCCATTGCTTCAGAGGGCACAAGCCCTAAGACTTAGCAGCTTCCATGTGGTGTTGAGCCTGAAGAAGTCAAAAAATGATGTTTGGGAACCTCCCCCTAGATTTCAGAGGATGTATGGAAATGTCTGAAAGTCCAGGCAGAGGTGTGCTGCAGGGGCAGAGCCCTCAAGGAAAATCTCTGCTAGGGCAGTATGGAAGGAAAGTGTGGGGTGGGAGCCCCCACACAGGGTCCCTACTGGGGCACTGCGTAATGAAGCTGTGAGAAGAGGGCCACCATCCGCCAGACCCCAGAATAGTAGGTCTGCTGATAGCTTGCCACATGTACCTGAAAAAGCCCAGACATTCCACACCAACCTGTGAAAGCAGCCAGGAGCGAGGTTGTACCCTGCAAAGCCATAGGGGCAGAGCTGCTCAAGGCCATGGAAGCCCACCTCTTGCTTCAATGTGACCTGGATGTGAGACATAGAGTTGAAGAAGATCGTTTTGGAACTTTAAGGTTAAATGACTACCCTATTGGATTTAGGACTTGAATGGGGCCTGTAGTTCCTTTATTTTGGCCAATTTCTCTCATTTGGAATGGGTGCATTTACCCAATGCCTGTTCCGTCATTGTATCTAGGAAGTTACTAACTTGTTTTTTATTTTACAAGCTCATAGGTGGAAGAGATTCGCCTTATCTCAGATGAGACTTTGGACTTGGACTTTTGGGTTAATGTTGGAATGAGCTAAGACTTTGAGGAACTGTTGGAAAGGTACGATTGTATTTTGAAATGTGAGGACATGAGATTTGGGAGGGGCCAGGGGCATAATGATATGGTTTGGCTGTGTCCTCACACAAATCTCATCCTGAATTTTAGTTCCCATAATCAATGGGGATTATCCATATGGCCTAAGAGTTATCCAGTGGGAGGTAACTGAATCATGGAGGTGGTTACCTCTGTGCTGTTCTCCTGACAGTGACTGAGTTCTTACAAGATCTGATGGTTTTATAAGGTGCTTCCTCTTACTTCACTCTGCACTTCTTCTTGCTCCTACCATGTGAAGAAAGATGTGTTTGATTTCCCTCCCACCATTAACGTAAGTTTCCTGAGGCCTCCGCAGCCATGCTGAACTGTGAGTCAATGAAACCTGTTTCCTTTATAAATTACCCAGTCTTGGGTATGTGTTTATTAGCAGCATGAGAAGAGACTGATAAAATGTCTTTGCTATTGTGAATAGCGTGGCAATGAACATATGAGTTGATGTGTCTTTTTGGCATAATCATCTCTTTTCCTTTGGGTATTTACTCAGTAATGGATTACTAGGTTGAATGGTAGCTTTGCTTTTGTTTTTTGAGAAATCTCCAAACTGCTCTCCACAGTGGCTGAACTAATTTGCATTCCCACTAAGAATTTTTAAGTGTTCCTTTTTTATTTTCTGTAGCTTGCCAGCATCTGTTGTTATTGTTTTACAACTTTTTAATAATAGCCATTCTAACTGATGTGAAATGGTATTTCATTGTGTTTTTTGATTTGCATTTCTCTGGTAATTAGAGATATTGAGCATATTTTTATATGTTTGACCTGATTGCACTTCTTTTGAGAAGTGTCCGTTCATGTCATTTGCCCATTACTTAATGTGGTTGCTTCTTGTTTGTTGATTTGTTTAAATTCTTTATTGATTCTGGATATTAGACCTTTGTTGAATGCATAGTTTGCAAATATTTTCTCCCAATATGTAGGTTGTCTATTTACTCTGTTGATAGTTTCTCTTACTGTGGAGAAGCTCTTTAATTTTAGTTTCACATGTCAATTTTTGTTTTTGTTGCAATTCCTTTTGAGGACTTAGCCAAAAATTCCTTGCAAACACCCGTCTCAACAGAAATGTATCTTCATTCTAGGGAGAATATCTCCTAACTTGAAAAATTTTCTACTTAGAGCCCTGAAAGTAGCAATGTCCAGTAGTACTTTCTCCAGCATCTATTCCTGAAGCACTGAGATATTTAAACACTAACATAATTGATGATTGGTAGCAGATTATTTTAAGTACGTTTGTTTATTTATTCAGTCATTTTCTCTTCTAATTGATTGAATGTGTGCTTAAGAGGGCAGTGCATTAGTGAAGAATGTCAAATTTTTTCTACCTACCTCCTTTCCCCAATACCTCCTCTGGGAATTGAGACAGAGAGTTGGGATCTGCTCTTTCACCATTAAGAGTTTTCTTTTTCTTTGTTACCCACCATTTTAGAGAAAGCAACTGTACTTCAATAACAACAGTTTGGCAGAACTCCATTTTTGTGTTCATGTTTGTCAGAATTTGGTGAATTATAATCTTCTATTCTGCTACTTATATGCAGAATACTCAACATTCTAATTTTAATTAGAGAAAAAAATTGAAGTCAAAATCATTGCCTACTTTCTTCAAATTTTCCCCAAAAAGAAAAGATTGCTTCTAACTTATAGAAGTCATTAAATTTTTTAGTGAATACAGTTCAGTGAAACTTTTTAGGAACACAGTTAAGAAAAACATAAGCAGGCTCATTTTGAAAAATATATACATTTACTAATAAATATTATTTAGGAACTTCTTTTTTTTTCCCATTTATTTATTTTATTGCATTTTAGGTTTTGGGGTACATGTGAAGAACATGCAAAATTGTTGCATAGGAACACACATGGCAGTGTGATTTGCTGCCTTCCTCCCCATCACCTACATCTGGCATTTCTCCCCTTGCTATCTCTCCCCAGCTTCCCACCCCCCACCCTCCCTCCCCTATTTCCCCCCAACTGACCCCAGTGTGTAGTGCTCCCCTCCCTGTGTCCATGTGTTCTCATTGTTCAACACCCGCCTATGAGTGAGAACATGCGGTGTTTGATCTTCTGCTCTCCTGTCAGTTTGCTGAGAATGATGGTTTCCAGGTTCATCCATGTCCTTACAAAGGACCCTAACTCATCTTTTTTGATGGCTGCATAATATTCCATGGTGTATATGTGCCACATTTTCCCTATCCAGTCTATCGTCGATGGGCATTTGGGTTGGTTCCAGGTCTTTGCTATTGTAAACAGTGCTGCAATGAACATTCGTGTGCACGTGTCCTTATAGTAGAACGATTTGTAATCCTTTGGATATATACCCAGCAATGGGATTGCTGGGTCAAATGGAATTTCTATTTCTATGCCCTTGAGGAATCTCCACACTGTCTTCCACAATGGTTGAACTAATTTACACTCCCACCAACAGTGTAAAAGTGTTCCTATTTCTCCACATCCTCTCCAGCTTCAGAGATATAGACCAATGGAACAGAACAGAGGTCTCGGAGGCAACACAACATATCTACAACCATCTGATCTTTGACAAACCAGTCAAAAACAAGCAATGGGGAAAGGATTCCCTGTTCAATAAATGGTGTTGGGAAAGCTGGCTAGCCATGTGCAGAAAGCAGAAACTGGACCCCTTCCTGACACCTTACACTAAAATTAACTCCAGATGGATTAAAGACTTAAACATAAGACCTAATACCATGAAAACTCTAGAAGAAAATCTAGGCAAAGCCATTCAGGACGTAGGTGTAGGCAAGGACTTCATGACCAAAACACCAAAAGCATTGACAACAAAAGCCAAAATAGACAAATGGGACCTAATCAAACTCCACAGCTTCTGCACAGCAAAAGAAACAATCATTAGAGTGAATCGGCAACCAACAGATTGGGAAAAAATTTTTGCAGTTTACCCATCTGACAAAGGGCTGATATCCAAAATTTACAAAGAACTAAAACAGATTTACAAGAAAAAAACTAACAAGCCCATTCAAAAGTGGGCAAAGGATATGAACAGACACTTTACAAAAGAAGACATACGTGAGGCCAACAAACATATGAAAAAATGCTCATCATCACTGGTCATCAGAGAAATGCAAATCAAAACTACATTGAGATACCATCTCACGCCAATTAGAATGGCGATCATTAAAAAATCTGGAACTTCTTTACTGTTGCTGTCATACATGACTGTGACTTTTTAGAGAAACAATAAATATAAATATTAAAAGTCAAAATATAAAATTTATGTCAAGTGAAATGTGAAAACTCTAGACATAATTCATATTTTTATACTGCCACTGAATCAATTATGTCTAAGCACTATAGTCTGTACCTGGATTAAGCAACAATTTAAAATAATTACTAGCACTTTACTCAGTAATTGGTTAAACTGTAGGAATGTAACAAAGAAAGCATGAAAAGTAGAGGGGTGTGGGAAGTGAAAGAGAAAGGAAGGAGGAAGGAAGGAAGGAAGGAAGGGAGGGAGGGAGGAAAGGAAAGGGACAGAGGAAAAAGAACAAAAAGAAAAAGAGAGAACAAATGAAAGAGTTAAAGCAAAAAGTGCTATAAAGTCTGAAGTTATTAATTAGCTGAATGTCTGAAAGTTTTAAAAATATAACATACTAAATTTTTAACTATTCTTTTCTCAAATATTAAACAAAGGCTCACTAAATCTAATCACAAGACCGGTCATCACTGCTTTGTTTGTCAAATAGTTTAGGTTCATAAGCTATGATCTCTGGGACATATGGTTAGACAAATTTCGGTAGTTTATTTAGGAAAGAAACAACTAACTGTCTCTGGTAGATGTTAGCTTTTTTCCTTTAAATTGTACTAATACAGAAACATGGTAAAATTCCTTCATCTCTTTAGTTGAAAAATTCCTTTGCCTCTTAGGAGCTATAGTCATGTTTAAGAGTCTTAGAGTCTCTTGCTCTCTTTTCTCTCTCTCTCTCTCTCTTTTTCCTTTCTCTCTCTTCCTTTTTGTTTTGTTTTTCATTTTTGGTTTTTCACCTTTTACTTTGCTTGGGCCATCAGACTAGGCTACTACATGCCCCATTTAGCTCCCAACTGAGCCTTTTATTCTTAACCAGTAGGTTGGCTAGTTCCCAATTTCTTTCTGTTTTTAAATTTTTTTCCCTTTCTCTGCCTTGTCTCAGCTGGTCTGCCAGCCTTGAGAGATGACTGCCTCATTATTTCATGTGTATTGAATTCAGCAAATTGTAACTGCAACTGTTGCCTATTTAGAGTTCCTCTATTTCACTGACAAGAAGCTGTTGCATCATGCACAGCTGAAAAACAAGGCTCACAATGTCTGTTTACTGGGTCTTTTTTGGGGGGGAGATAAAACAAACTTTGACCACAGTGCTTTCCAATATTTTTTACACGGCTGTTACTGTATTAAATAGAACACTATCACATTTTTTAAAGGAATTTCCATGGATTCCAAGTTACATTTCACGTCTAACTCTTCTTAAAAGGACTGAAACACGCAGGTGAATACAAATGGGGAAAACTTAACGATATAAGAACAGAGTTAGCATACTAAGAAAGTGCTGGAGTAAATCTAGGTAATTAACAAAATAGCCATACTCAGTGAAATAGCCACAGCTGTGACCAGGGAAGACGCGGCTCTTACACTGGTCTGTTCAGTCTCCTTTGGCCGCTGTTGCTAGTGAGTCACCAGTATTCAATATGTGCAATAGCAACACGTCTACAGCCACAGTTCCTTATCCCATGCATGAAAGCACGGTGAAGTTCTGGCAGTCTGACTGAAGGATGACTCATCTACCAAGACTCAACTCAAGCAGAATTTCCTCAGTAAGGCCTAGGTGCTCAGCAAAAGTAAGTGCTCCTGCCTCAGGTTCTACAGAAGCTGAGACATCACTAACATGATACCTATCACATACTATTGTCCTTGTCTTCACATGGAGGATTCTCATTCCCAGAACCTCAGTTGGAGGTGAATGGAGAATAATCATGCTAAGAACACCTGTAAAACTGCAACAAGAACTTTTATTCTTAGTCTTTCTGTATGTTGCCTGCTTAAGACCACCTACTTACCCCTACACACAAATTTGTCTTAACTTCCCTTTGCATATATATATATATTGGTTTAATATTTTACCTTTGCTATTATGCTACCTGAACTTCAGAATTGAATCTCTGGATTACATGTTAGAGTAACATAGTCTCTAATATTTTTAATGAGTAAATTTTTTCTCCCCTAAAATACTTTGAGGATAAGCCTGACACTGTGAAAGCACGCATACACTACAGGACCATGATCCTTTATCTACACTGCTAAAATCTTAACTCTTGAAACTTTTTTTAAAATGTTGCTTTTGCTTTATTTTTGGTTATTTTTGTTGTTGCCGCTTTTATTTTTTGTTAACTCTCAGTTGGCAACACAATCTAATGTCACTGAAACTCATTTGCTAGCAAAACCAAACCAAAAACTGATGTGTGAATAATTATAGTCTTTATTTATTCCGTGATATTTGAAAATATGTATTTTATATGAATAAATATTAATGTGTTTAATTATAAGATGCTGTCCAAACCCTACTGAGATGTTTTATATCATAAAGTATATTTTCCTTGGTTTCTTGCTAAAATCCAAAAGATTCAAATTTTCCATATGCATCTTGCCTCACCTATTTTGTACAAAGAATTGTGGACATGTAGATGTAAAATCAATTTTTTTAATTGATTTATTCCATGCTTATTCACCTGAAAATTCATTTCATCTCCTAACTGATGCCACCTGGAGTATGCAAACACCACTTTGACACCTTCTGCTTGCTCTCAATTCCTTCTTCTTCCCTATTTTTTTTCCTCTCTTGTCCAATTATTTTGATATCATTTAACATGGAATTAAATTTCTGCTACCACTACTTTCTGTGCTTCCATTTATATTTAAAGCTGAACACAATTTATTTTAATGTATAAATTGACTAATTATAATTAAATTTCTCTAGGAATGTAAAGTACAAATGATACAATCTTCATAAGCATCTTCCAGACTTTTCACAGTGGCACAAGTAAATTGGCCTAATATTGATAGTTTTAGGAAAATTATCACAACATGCCAAAAATGTTTGAAAGGGAAATCTTCTAAGAAAACACACTATTTAATATTCCTTTTACAGACTTTCAAGAAACAGGATACCTTCTAAAAGGAATTATCTACATTATGCGTGGATAGCTAAATTCAATCTCTACATATTTTTACCAAAACAATTTTTTCAGTGTATCTTTTAAAAAATCCTCTAAGAATTCTAAATAACAGGTAAATAGATGAAACAATCATTTCTGCAAGCAATATCTTAAAGTTACCTTTTTACATTTAAAAACTTTGAATTTAGGACATGTACATATGTATCTTTGCTATTATACATTAGATGAGAAATTATGTTTACATAATATACATTTTAGAAAATTTGTACTTTAGGTTCAGGGGCACAGGTGCAACATTGTTGCGTAGGGAAACTCATGTCATGAGGGTTTGTTGTACAGATTATTCTGGCACCCAGGTGTTAAGCCTAGTATCCCATAGTCATCTTTTCTGTTCCTCTCCCTCCCACCTGACACCCTCAAATAGGCCCCAGTGTCAGTTGTTCCCCTCTTGGCAACCATGTGTTGTCATCATTTAGCTCCCACTTCTAAGTGAGAACATGCAGTATTTGGTTTTCTGTTTCTGCATTAGTTTGCTAAGAATGATGGCCTTCAGTTCCACCCATGTTCCTGCAAAGGACATGATCTCATTCCATTTTATGGCTGCATAGTATTCCATAGAGTGTATGTACCACGTTCTCCTTATCTGGTCTACCATTGAAAGGCATTTAGGTGGATTCTATGTTTTTGCTATTGTGAATAGTGCTGTGATGAACATACAGTATATAAAGGGTAGTAATGGGATTGCTGGGTTGAACAATAGTTCTAGTTTTAGCACGTTGACGGATCACCATACTGCTTTTCACAATGGTTAAACTAATTTACACTCTCTCCAACAGTGTATAAGCATTTCCTTTTCTCTGCAACCTCACCAGCATCTGTTATTTTTTGACTTTTAAATAATGGCCACTCTGACTGGTGTGAGATGGCATATTGTGGTTTTGATTTGTATTTCTCTAATGATGACTGATACTGAGCTTTTTTCATATGCTATTTGGCCACATGTATGTGTTCTTTTGAAAGTTGTTCATGTTCTTTTCCCATTTTTTATGTTTTTTGTTTGTTTCTGCTTGTAAATTTGTTTAAGCATCTTATGGATGCTAGATATTTCACTTTTGTCAGATGCATAGTTGGCAAAAAATTTCTCCCAAAATCTCCTTCAGTTGTTAAATAATTTTCACAAAGTCTCAGGATACAAATTCAGTTTACAAAAATCACTAGTATTCCTATATACCAACAACTGCCAAGCTGAGAGCCAAATAAGGAATACTGAGGAAGCTTCCTTTGGTCAAATATGAGATTTTCAGTTGAATAGTCTTTTCTTTAAGAATGTTGACTATAGGCCCCAATCTCTTTTGGCTTGCAGGATTTCTGCGGAAAGGTTCACTAATAGCCTGATTAAATTCCCTTTGCAGATGACCTGCCCTTTCTCTCTAGCTGCCTTTAACTTTCCTTCTTTTTACAACCTTAGAAAATTTGAGGATTATGTGTCTTGGGGATGATCTTCTTGTGCAGAAACTTGCAGGGGCTTTCTGTATTTCCTGAATTTGCCTGTAGGCCTCTCTAGCAAGGTTAGGAACGTTTGCATAGGCAGTATTCTGAAATATGTTTTCCACATTTTTTTTGCCTTCTCTATGTCCCTTTCAGGGATGTCAATGATTCATAGATTTGGTCTTTTTACGTAATCCTACATTTCTCAGAGGTTTTGTTTCTTACTATTCATTATCCTTATTTTTATCTGACTGTCTTACTTCAGAAAACCAATCTTCAAGTTCTGAGATTGTTTCCTCAGTTTGATCTATTATGCTGTTATACTTGCCACTGTATTTTGAACCTCTTATGCATGTTTTTCAGCTCTAGCATATCACTTAGTTTCTTTTTTATACTGAATATTTTGTCTGTCAGCTCCTGTGTTATTTTGCATAGGTTGCCTTCCAAGGTTTTCTATAGTTTTGGGTTTTACATTTAAGTCATTTTTAAAAATATTTAAAAAAAATATATTTGAGACAGAGTCTCACTCTAGCTACCCAAGCTGGAGCACAGTGGCACAACCTTGGGTCACTGAAGCCTTGACCTCCTGGGTTCAAGAGTCCTCCTCCTCCTTGACCTTCTGGAGGCCAACGTTCTCCCACCTCAGCCTCCAGAGTAGCTGAGATTACAGGCAGGTGCCATCACCCTGGTTAATTTTTTGTATTTTTAGCAGAGGTGGGGTTTCACTATGTTGCCCAGGCTGGTCTCAAATGACTCAAGCAATCCACCTGCTCAACCTCCCAGAATGCTGGGATTACAGGCATGAACCACTGCACCTGGCCAACATTTAAGTCTTTAAACCACCTTGTGTTGATTTTTGTATATGGTACAAGGAATGGGTCCAGTTTCAATCTTCTGCATATGGCTAGCCAGTTATCCCAGCACTGTTTATTGAATAGGGAGTCATTTCCCATTGCTTGTTTTTGTCAGCTTTGTTGAAGATCCAGTGGTTTTAGGTGTGCAGACTTATTTCTGGTTCTCTATTTGTTCCGTTAATCTATGTGTCTGTCTGTGCCAGTACCATGCTGTTTTGGTCACTGTAGCCCTGTAGTACAGATTGAAGTTGGGTAACGTGATGCCTCCAGCTTTGCTCTGTTTGCTTAGAATTGCCTTAGCTATTAGGTCTCTCTTTTTATTTTATATGAATTTTAAAATAGTTTTTCTAGTTCTCTGAATATTGTCATTGGCAGTTTGATAAGCATAGCATTGAATTTGTAAATTGCTTTGGGCAGTATGGTCATTTCAAATATACTGATTCTTTCTATCCATGGGCATGGAATGTTTTTCCATTTATTTGTGTCATCTCTGATTTCACTGAGCAGTCAGTGTTTTGTAATTATCCTTGTGGAAATCTTTTGCGTCCCTGGTTAGCTGTATTCCTAGGTATTTAACACTTTCTGTGGCAACTGTGAATGGGATAGCTAATCAGCTTTTAGGGTTCAGGCTATGGGATTTTCTAGATACAGAATCAGCAAAGGAGAAATAAGATCCTTTTCAAATAAGGAAATGCTGAGGAAGTTTATTACCACCAAAACTCCTGTACAAGAGATCTTCAAAGAAGCACTAAATGTGGAAAGGAAAGACCATCACCAGCATAATGAAAACATATATTTTGTCCCATTCTCTGGGGTGTCTGTTTACTCCATTGTTAGTTTCTTTTGCTGTGCACAAGCTCTTTAATTTGATTAGATTCCATTTGTCAAGTTTCACAGTTGTTGTGATTTCTTTTTTTGTCTTCATTATGAAGTTTTTGCCATCTTATTGTGATTCTTAGTTTTCTTGGATTGGGTTTTGCTGTTCTCTTGAATCTCAATAATCTTCATTTGTATCTATATTCTGAATTCTATGTCTATCATTTTGGCCAATGCAGCTGGTGAAGAACCCTTGTTGGAGAACTAGAGCAGGTTTTTGTTTTTTTTTTTTTTTTTTTTTTTTTTTTTTGAGGACATAAGACCCTCTGGTCATTTAAGTTGCTGGAGTTCTTGCATTAGTTCTTTCTCATATCTGTGTGTGGGTGTTCCTTTAATTGCTGGGCTGCCTCCATTGAATTGGTCAGGCAGGGGCATGGTAGCTTTGCTGGAGTCCTAGGTTGGGCAGCTCTGCCCAGTGAGGAGAAGTAAGGACGACGACCTGCATGGAGAAAGTTCAGCCAATTTTCCATGAGGTAGCTGTTCTCTCCTGTGGGTCTGTACGAGCCCATGCTTCCACAGACTCCGCAAAGCCTGTAGACAGCAAGATCAAGGCCTATGAGACAGCAAAGATGGCAACCTTTCCCCTCGACTGGGAGTTGTGTCCCAGAGACTTGCAGAGTAGCTACTGGCTCAACAGTCCCAGTAGAGGGTGGCTGGAGACTCAGGCCAGGGGGACTCATCAAGTGGGGAGATAGGGATCGAGGACCCACATAACAAAGAGTCTGGCCACTTTTCTATAGGGCTAGGAGGTCTGCTCCAGTCCCTAGTTACTTTGGATCTTCTAGTATCTAGAGATATCAACAGCGAAGGCTACAAAACAGCAAAGATGGGGGCCGGCGCCTTCCTCTAGGAGCTCCATCCCAAGAAATTCCAGACCTGTTCCTGGCCTGAACACACTGGCGAGGATGGCTGGGGAGCCTGGTCAGGAGGTCCTGACCAGTGAGAAGGAACAAGATTGGGGACCTGCATAAAAAAAGCAGTCTGGTTGTTTTTTCATAGAACTGCTGTGCTATGTTGGGAGTCCAATGTAGCTCCTAGTCACCTGGGACTCTCCAAATCCTGAAGGTGACAATAGCTAAGGCTGTGAAATACTGAAGATGGTGGCCCACCCCTCCCTCCTGGAGCTTCATCCAGGGGAGTTTTGGAATTGCTGTCACCTGGAAAGCACGAATCAGGTTGGTTGCTGACCTCGGTCAGGAGATTCCTCCCAGTGAAGAGAAATGGGATCCATGATTCAGGTGAAAAAGCAGTCTAACTGCCTCTTTATAGAGCTGCTGTGCTGTGTGGGGGGACCACTCCAGTCCCTAGACACCTCAGAGTCCCTAGAGCCCAAAGGCATCAATGACTGAGCTTGCAAAATACCAAAGATGGTGGCCCAACCCTCCTTCTGGGAGGTCCATCTCAGGGAGATGTAACACTGCTACTCATGGCTGGCTAGAGTTCCAAGCCAGTGAGTCTCATCCTGCCAGGTACCCTGGAAGTGCGGCCTGCAGACCATTGCTTCTCAGTTCCCTGGGTTCAGTCCTTTCCTAAGGGTATGTATGGGGGTCTAACCTCCTGTTTTGCAGGAGCTGCAGCTACTTTGGCTGGAAAGCCTGGGTATCTAAAGCTCCTGGGCCTCTGTGTGTGTCTAAATGGCCACTCTGCCAAGACTCCATGAAGCACTGCATGTCAGATTGAAAGTCCTGGTGGAGTGGGTTCACAGGGATCTCTTGACCTGAGTATTGCAAAGATCCATGGGAGGGGCATGGGTCTCTGGTATCGCTCACTCACTCACCACTTCCCTGAGCAGAGAAGTGTTCCTGTGTGGACAGTCATCCTGCCTTGCTTTTCTCTATTGTCCATGGCTCAAGCTGTTTTCTTGAAGAATTCCAATGCATATACCTCAACTGTTTGAATTGTTTAATTGTTAAGTTTGTACTAAAACAAAATATAAGCAAAGAAAAAAGCAGCTTTACATCATGATAGAATTCCTTTTCTTTGACGTGACGATGTTTAATTTTTGGAGAGCTCTTCTGATGTATTTTGGAGTACTAAGTTATTTAGAAATGATAATAGTTGCTGCTTCTAAATTTTTTGTCATGATTGAATGATCTATGAAGTGGTAATCTATAAGTATATGAACTTAATGCTGAATGATGAATTTATTAAAACAATAATTTTGTTTAATCTTTTGACCTTTGGCCTGTGGCCTTTTGGCCTTTGGGCAGTGGACTCAAAATATAATGATTTTTTAATTTTCTTTTTAAAAAAGTGCTAATATGCAAGATGGTAGCCATGGAAGTCAGAATCCTCTAATTAGTGTGTAACAACTCATCTGCAAAATAAAGAAAAGTACTAATATGTACAGACATTTTTTTCTAGGAATGCAGGACATGGAATGAATAGAACAGCATCTCTTTTATTCAAAATCAAAGTCAAATATAGTGAGACTGACAAAAAATATTAAATGAAATTAGGTGTTTAAGATATGAAATAGTAGAATCAAATAGTAGTAAGAGGAAGTGAGGTTGGGGGTCATAAGAAAGGATAATACATGAAAAGTTTTAGAGATCGGGTTGATGGCATGTTTGATGAAAGAGATATCAGTAGAATTAGGAGTATATGTGTTGGGGTTGATTGGTGGGGTGGGTCAGGGTTGTGGGTCTTTAATCAAAGCAAGTTTGAACATTTGGACTAAAGGCCATAAACCATGAATGTAAACTGCTTTATTATGTTTGAGAATAGAATGAGTAATATTGAGAAAGCAGTCTCCTGAAGTTGACAAGGCTAGAGAAGTAGCTAACTGGGGGCCAGACCATGGAAGCATTTGTAGACTTGTTAAATAGATTGGGTTTTTCTGTGCGGGAATGTGGGGCACTTGAAGGGATTTTAACTTGAGAAAAATCAGAATTAAATATAAAAAGGTCTATCTAGATGTATCATACATGATAATGCTAAGTCCTTTAAGACTAGAATCAAAGAATATTTCCTTAAGACTGCCTGTGAGATATACAGAATGACTACAGAAATGCAGAAGTAGTGGGAAATAAAGATATGGAATTAAAAAGTCAACAGAATGATAAGGGGCAGATGCTTTTGATCTTAGGAAGATCTATACTTGAGTTCTGGCTTTATTTGCAACTTACAGTATGACATTTGGAAAATGAGTTAATGTGTCTACTCTTAGATTGCCATTTGTAAAATGTGAATAATCATGGTACATATTCATAGGGTTATTGTGATGAGTCAATGAGATATTCATAATGTTTATAAACTACTGGGACAAACCTGGCACAACATAAGCCTCAATAAGTGTTAACAATTTTGGTTATTAGGAGCACTCCAAGTGAACAAAAGGGCCAAGTAGAATCATAAATGGCAAGTAGCATTTGAAAAATGTTTCAACCACACAAATGTGAAAAGATATGTAAAATAACACCAAGGGATAATTTACACCTAGCGAATTAGCCAACATTAATAGAAGGGTAATACCCAGTGTGGACAGATAGGTGATACCATGAGCACTCAAGCTTCCAGTGGAACTGTGTGGTCATTCTAGAAGGTTCATTAGTCAATGACCTTAAAAAGCACATCCTTTCACACAGCAATTCCACATTGAGTAGGTGATGGAAATAAACAGATAAATGTAAAAATGTAGATACAGATGTCATTTGTGACATTGTTTATAGTGACACAATACTGGAAACAATCTAAATATTCAACCACTAGGAAATGCTTAAATAATTTATGCTGTAATTTATAGAATGAAATGGTACTCAGCCTTTAAAAAGATAAAATAAATGAATATTGCTGTGTAAAAGTCAACATGGCATTTAATTTTTAAAAAGAGCAGTTTGGTGCAAGCTAATTTTTTATTGAAGTCATAAACACACAATTCCATATGATAAATTTAATAGATGTGACTAAAATTATAGGTATATTAAAAGTTGTTAGAGTAAAAAAATAAGGATTACAAATAGAGAAACGTGAAGAGAAAAATGATTAATAAAATTATCTTGGCAAGCAAAAGCTCCTTTTGTAGCATTAGTGTTATGAAAATAAAACACTTTTCTCAAAAATTAAAAGAGGTGAGGATAGATCATGTGTCCCAACAATTTCCCGAATCCAGAATAAACAACCTCAGTTTATTTATTTATTCATTTTTTAATTTTTGGTATTCAGCCCACACTTCTCTATTCTTTTTCATTTCCTCTCAAATATTTCCTTTGTTTGCTTGTTGACAAACATACTCTGCAGGTCGTAACCATATGTTTCTGTTACATTTGAGTCAAGAGGTGAGTGATGGCTTGCTTTATAATCTGAGCTATTTTTGTTAAAATATTGGTAAGATCCTTTACCATGAGAAGGGGAGGCATCAGTGTGAGAGTGTTTTAGGAACATTGTAAGGAAATCAAACACACTGTAGAGCAAGACATCAATTTAATCAACATTTTTTTTTTGGTGGGTCCTCTCCTGTTCTGGCCCCTAGTGATATAACTCAGCCGGTTTGACTAACTCCTTCCAGCTTCTTTACCAGGAGTCTATAAGAGTATGGTAAGCGAAAGTCTTTTTCCTCTAGAAGTATGAGTTTAAAAGAATATTTAATCCTAGAACTGTTGGAAACATTTTTTTTCATCATGTGACAAGACATTGCCTAGAAAACGAATACATTCTACACACACACACACACACACACACACACACACACAGGGTGGGGGGAGAGAGAGAGAGAGATACAGAGACAGAGACAGAGAGAGAGAGAACACACACACAGAATATAAGAGAATATAAAGATGTATTCTTATGATTTCTTTAAACATCTGTATCCAATCATGCTTGAAGAGAATCCTATGCCTAGACCAGTGGTTCTTAAAGTGTGGTCCCACCTCTGGAAACTTATTGGAAAATCAAATTGTCAGTCCCTATCCTGGACCTACTGAATAAGAAACTGGAATGGAGACAAACTTTTTTTTATTTTATTTTATAAGCCCTGCAGGGGACATTATCATAAATTCTAAAGGTTGACAATCATTGCCCACACTTTTCAAATATATGAGCCATTAAATATCTTATTTCTATTTCTTTCCATTAAAAGGCCCTCAATAACATAGCTGCTAGAGTAGATAGAGTACATTGGCTAGAGATTGCTGATCAGTATTGTGGACCCAAAGGAAGTTAAAGTTATCTTTTAGTGGCATCCAAAATATATGATTGTGTGATCTCATAGGTCTTCGTTAAGTTGTCCAAAGATACTAGAGTTGGCATGTGGTGTGAATTTTCAGGGAAGTAATTTCAGAAAGACAAGAGCAAGGTAGTAGAACTTTAGCTGAAAGTTCAGAAAGAAAATAAGCAATAAAGGAAGTGACCAATGAAGTTATAAGGTGAACGCCTGGGACAAGATATTAGAATAACATTCAAGGGCCAGACGTGGCGTCTTACGCCTGTAATCCCAGCACTTTGGGAGGCTGATGTGGCCAGATCACCTGAGGTCAGGAGTCTGACAACAGCCTGACCAACATGATGAAACCACATCTCTATTAAAAATAAAAAATTAGCCAGGTGTAGTGGCACATGCCTGTAGTCCCAGCTACTCAGGAGACTGAGGCAGGAGAATCACTTGAACTCAGGAGATGGAGGTTGCAGTGAGCAGAGATCGCACCACTGCACCCCTTCCTGAGCTGCAGAGTGAGAGTCTGTCCCCCAATCCCTCCTTAAAAGAATAACATCCAAGAATGTGTGCAGGAAAGTAAGGCATAAAAAAACACCAGGTGACTATGGTCATTTTTGTATAAATATTCAAATTAGAGCAGTCATTAGGAATAAGTGTTCAGGGTGAGGACATAGAAACAAATTACTGAAGTTGATTGATGGTAAAGGTTTTCAATGTTGAGAAGCTTAAACAACTTTGGATTTCTGAATCAAACCCATGCACATCCACAAGAATTTAGCCATGTGCCAAATTCCATAATGAACAAGGAAATAGTCAAACTAGTGATAAGTAGGAGCACTGAGGTATTTTAGGATGTCACACCTAGGTGAAATGAGCATCATAAATGGAAGCTGCTTTGTATGACTGGAAAGTTGTAGTTAAGAAATCACATGGACAATTATGAGAACTACAACGTGATCTGTGGGACATGGTGCATAGGAGGCAGGATTATAGACCTCCTCTGCCAAGTAGAGCTAAGAGAAGCAATTCTCAGAGGAACAGCGGCAGTTTTCCATGAAGACACAGAGTTGGCCTGCCTGCCTGCCTGCCTGCCTGCCTGCTTACTTGTTTTGTGTGTGGTGAATAAACTCAGCATTTTTAACAGTTCTCCCACCCTGGCTTGCCAGGGCTGCAGTCTCATGGCCCTTTGCTGGCCCAGCACTTGTGATTACCTTTATTATGGAGTGACAAACTGACTTTAAGCAGGGCACTAGGCTTTTCAACAGTGCCTATGTTGACTGACATGGGAATATCACTATTAGTGTCGAAGAAATTGATTCATATTGTGACTGAAAATACCCATTCAAGTACTGTGTAGGTACCAGAAATCTGTAAATTTGTAAATGTGAACAACTATTCTTCAGGTTAATAGATAAGAATTATTTCTCCAGTTCTTTACCCAGGAAAGAAAATATCCTTAACAATATCTTCGGTCAATGACACAGTAACCTTAGCAAAAAGTACTATTTTACTCTTAGACATTTATCAGACATTCTTAGGTATCACATTCTGGAGAAAATGATAAAACATAACAGTTGATGAGAACACAAAAGTAATGTGGCTTTCCATCCTTTTCCTTCAAAATGTTATATGTTCTAGGATGCTTGCTTTTTCTGTTTTTGCTTCTTATTTATAATAGTGGCTAGTCCCATGATTAGGTTAGTTCCATAGTCCTAGCAAAGAGAATAAATAAATGAAATAATGAAGTGCATTTTATATTGGAAGTTGTATTTTAGGCTGATTCGTTTCTGCTGTGTGTTCATTAAAGTCTATTTGTCACTGAGCCACATGTTTCCCTTCCCATTTAGGCAAGTACCACATATGTAAATCTAGTCTCAGGGCATTTAAAAGCACATATATTAAGAATGTTAAACATTCTCTGTACATCAAAAAAATGCTACTGAGTGGCTCCCTGCAGAGCATATCTATCTCTAGCTAATGAGTTTTAATGTATGATTTTCTTGTACTTTGCCTTTCTTTACACATCAATCTGTTCATGGCATCTGTCATGCAAACAGTAACAGGGAAACTGCTGGGGCTGTCAAGAAAATGACACCTTTCTCCTTTACCAGAATCTGAAAATGATGCCCAGATTTCTCTGAAATTCTCCAGGCAAACTATGTCTTTCTTTTAAAACCAACACCATCTGCCCAGGCAGACATTTGTGAGCCAATTGTCACATAAAAGATTTTAGCTGATTTCTGATGTTCAAGCTTGTTACATTAGGGTATCAAGCTTTCATTTAACTAGGTGGCTTCCCTTTCACATTTCAGATTGAAGATGGCTATAACAGAATGCTATGACATGTATTAATGTTAGCCAAACTATAAAATGGTAAAAAATGTATCATTGGCTTATATCTAAAAATAAAAGCATTCATATTTGTTTTAAATAAGTAAATCTATACATTATTAAAATTTTTATAATTTTTAATTTTTATGGGCACATTGAATTATATATACTAATATATATGCACATACATATGTAAATACAAACATATATAAACATAAATGTATATAAAAGACAATTTTTAACCTAATTCAGCTGGCTAATTCAATTGTTTTTCCCTAATCCATAAACTTTTTCAAACATTATCTTAGCAAAAAAGTATATAAGTATATATATTTTTCATAAATACGTATAAAGATGTGTGTATATAGAGATATACATTTCACATAATATAATTTTTTCACTTAAAAATGAGCATCATTTTGTGTAAACAAATATGCACATGCACAAATTTTAATGTTGTCAAGAATTTAATTGTATGTTTGTATCATATGTGTAACCTCTTTGAGGAACTGTTATGAAGTTTTAGTGTTTTGCTATTACAAAAACTGTCTGATGAACATTCTTATATGTATGTTTTTTATAAACTTGCACAATTCTGTTCATTGTCATAACTCCCAAGGAGTTGTGATGGATCATTAAGAGAGTATAAATATTTGAAGGATTTTGATATATTGCCATGTTGTATAAAAATTACTAAACTTAAGTAGCGCTGTATGAATGTTCTTATTCACCATAACTTTCCAACAGTAGACATTTCAATCAGTTATCTCCTGGTAATTGAAAAATGATCTCATTGTTTTAATTGGTACTTTGATAACTAGTAGGATTTTACATTTTTCAAAAGTTTCCAGAACATTCCATGTATCCTTTTGTTACTTATATCCTTGGCTATTATTTCATAACAGTGTGATATTGCTTGGCTGTGTCCCCACCCAAAACTCATCTTGAATTGTAGTTCCCATAATCCCCATGTGTCATTGGAGGAATCTGGTGGAAGGTAATTAAATCACCGGGCTGGGTTTTTCCTGTGCTATTCTCCTGATAGTGAATATGTCTCATAAGAGCTGAGGGTTTGATAAAGGGCAGTTCCCCTGCACCCACTCTCATGCCTGCAGCCACGTAAGTCATGCCTTTGCTCCTCTTTCACCTTCTGCCATGATTGTGAGGCCTCCCCAGCCATGTGGAACTGTGAGTCCATTAAATCTTTTTTTCTTTATGAATTACCCAGTCTCAGGTATTTCTTCATAGTAGTATGAAAATGGACTAATATACAGTGTTCATCCTTTTATCAGGACTTTTTTTTACTCACAAAGTTTGTTAATTATTTATATCAATATTATCCTTTATGGTTTTTATCTTTGTTATCACCTTTACAAAATTTCTCTCTATGATTCACATATATTCAACTATATAGTCTATTAGAACTTTTGGAGGCCAGGCATGGTGGCTCAGGCCTCTAATCCCAGAACTTTGGGAGGTTGAGGCAGGTGGATCACCTGAGGTCAGGAATTAAAGACCAGCCTGGCCAACATGGTGAAACCCCATCTCTACTAAAAACACAAAAAAATAGCCAGATGTGATGGTACATACCTGTAATCCCAGCTACTGCAGAGGCTGAGGCAGGAGAATTGCTTGAACCCTGGAGGCAGAGGTTACAGTGAACTGAGGTCATGCCATTGCACTCCAGCCTGGGTGACAGAGTAAGACTCTGACTCAAAAACAAAAACAAAAACAACAAAAAAAAGAAAAAAAACCCAGAACTTTTGTAATTTGCTCTGTATGGAAAATATTCTAATATATATCATTTACTAATGAATCTTTCCACTAATTATTTGAAATACATTTATCATATGCTATCCATTTTACAAATTATGAAATATGTTCTGCATTGTAACCTTTAAGCTTTTTGTCTATGCCTCCACTAGGAGCATACCATTTTAATTATTTCATATGTTGAAATATCTTTTAGGATAAATTCCTTTTCCAATACTGTATCCAACTCTTATTTTTTGTTTTTAGGAATTCTATGATAATTTTCACATGTTGCTTATTTCAGGTCAATGTTAAAATGATTTAAGTTCTTAAAACAAAACAGAACAAAAAACAAAAAAGGATGTTACTTTTGTATCTGGATGTCATGAAAACCTCTAGACATGTCTCATTATTCACTTTTTCCCTTCTTCCTTTTTCAATAGAAGCCCCAAAACATTAGCTGAATCTGAGCTGCTTACCCTTGCAACTTCTTGTGGCTATGTGATTAAATTAGTGCCAAGGATAGTGAGTGTAACTGGTGGGTACAACTCCTAAGTCAATTTTACATATATATATGTATATCCCTAGATCATTCATCTTTGTATTGATACTTGAGAGAAATACTTCTCTTTCATTTAAGATAGTATATAATTGAATATTTTTCTACCACCTTAGCCCCAAAACTTACAAATAGAATTGCGTTCTGGAATATAACAGCATTAACTGGTGAAAAGTTACAACTGCTTCTGAATTCAAACAGTAGGAATTAAGATTACTGCCAAAAGGCAGGCCAGAAGCAAAGATGAGATTAAGAGTGTTGCCTTACCACATGAATTTACGGTTCCAGATGCCTGAAGGGAGTCCCCATTACAGGACATAGAGGGATAATGAACTAAGCTCAGAAGCCATCCAATATAAGAAGAGATTGAACAAGTTTAGGGAAAAGAGCTCTTTGGGATTGTTTATTTCACATACAACTAGCCGGATGCAGGTAGACCAGAAAGTACTGAATTTTGGAAGGAATAGTATTGGTCAATAAATTAGAAACCTAATGAGAGAAGCCTGTGATCCAACTCCAAGCCAGCTCTGGATTGTCAAACTTTCATATTCTTGAATTTCTCCATTATTCACTGAAAGAGTGACCATTAGTATAATGCTCAAGGAAGAACTTGCAAAGGCTCAAACAGGAGCCATGAAGGACTGTGAAAATGGAAGTTGCTTCTTGAGAGAACAATCAGGGTTGTTAGCATCACAGGTTTAACCAGCAAAGTTACTCTCTCTGGGGTAAGGAGTCTTCTGCCAAGTAAGATTTGATATATGTGATGGACAACTGAGTGTTTTCAAACCTTCCCTTTCCGAACAAGTGTTTGCTTATTTATTTAAGCTTTTTAATTCTTAATCTTCCCTGAATAGCATCGTGTTTTTCTCTGATAGTATCATTTGCCCAATCCCTAAAACTCATTCTTGGAATTAATGCAAAGAAAGGGGCTTTACCCACAGAGCAAAAGGTGAGTGTAACTTTGGATTAACTTTCTGAAAAGAGAGAGAGAAAGAGAGAGAGAGAGAAAGAAAGTAAGTGTGTCTGTATTTGTATGTGTGTGTGTGATTTTTTTTTTTTTTTTTAATGAGGATCAGGATATATGTTTACAGACTTAGAAAGTCAGAGGTGCCTGGACAGAGACTGATAGGCATTTCTCAACTTGTATTCTCTCATTCTTCCTTTTAGTAAGCATGGCAATTTTCAAATACAACCCCAATTTTTTTGTATACTCTTCCATTAAAAGGTGCATTCTGTGCCTTCTCTTGAATCTGGTGGGCTTTTTCTGCATTGATGGGTAGAATATAATGGAAATGACACTAGGTGACTTCCATAATCCTCCTTATAGTACTATCTTAAGGCAATGAAGTTTGTGTCTCATTCTTTGCAATGAACACAACTCGATTCCTAAGATATCAGTCAGTCCTCAGGAGTCTGGACTTGCTTTATAAGCAGTCCAATTGCCCAGGGACTGCCCTGCAGGAAGAAAACACCAACTGGTCCATGTGAGGAGACCACATGGTAAAGTTTAAGGATAACAAGGGAAATACCTAGCCAGCCACCAGCTGCCCCACTACCCAACAGCTCTATGCCACCTCCAGAGACCTTCTAACCGTAACTGGAGAGAGGCTGAGCCAAAATCACCCAGCAAGAACCCTTCCTATATCCCTGATTCTCTGAAAGATTGGAAGTTAATAATACGATTGCTGATGTTTTCAGTCACTACGTTTTGAGTTGATTTGATTTTAAGCATGCCACCCTGTTTTAATAGCTACAGATTTCATTTCCTGGCTTCTTTGGCAGTCAGATGCATCAATGTGACTAAGTTCCTGCCAATGAAATGTGTGCAAATTCTAATACATCTCATTAAACATTTCTTGCCCTGGCCTCTCTATTTCCTCATTCTGGCTTACTAGGAAGTAACAAAAACTATAGCAAATTTGGAAGATACATGCTAAAGTTAACAAAATCACTTTAACATCTCTGAGTCTCTCATCTCCCAACTGATAGATTAAGGAGAAATAAACTTTCTTACTCAAGTCACTACATGTTGATATTTGTTAGATCACCTTAGTGTATACTGAAATAAATGTGATAATATTGCAATAAATGTGGAGATGTATGTTCAATATTGAAAAAAGTAATTAATACATATTTTCCCAGAAATGCATGAATCAACCTCTGTTTATTTGATGTAAATTTTCTTCTTCCAGTAATATTTTATACTTTGCTTGTTCTTGTAGAGTTTTTATGTATATCTTGGTCCATTTATTCTAGACTGTTTTATATTTTGTGAGTGATTGAGTGAAACCTTTTTGTTTTATAATTTCCTTGTTTTTATGTGGTTTTTATGTATATCTTCGTATGTTTATCCTATTTTATATTTTTGTGCTGTTGAGTAAAATATTTTTTTAATATTTTCTAAGTTGTCGCTGGCATGTTATAAGAACACATTTTTAGATCTTGATGTTTAATTAATCAGCCCTATTATTCTATCTCATTTTTAAATTATTTCTTTTTATTTTTCACGCTTTTATCAATATAATGACATTGGTCATGCTTGCTTCCTGATGACAGTAATATGCAAATGCTAGCTCTCCCTTTGATGTTTCACTTAGGATTTTCACGTATGCTTAGGTTTTTTTCACTAAGATGTTACTGTGAAATTCTGCAATTTCATTCACAAATAGAGATATTTGTCTCTAGCAATTTCTTGTATTTCTAATCTCATTTTGTTAGATTTTGTTCAAAGTTAGAGTGATTAGGCAAAGGGGATTTCTTTCTTTCCTTTTGAATGCCAGGACACTTCAGTGACAAAAGAAATGTCAGGTTTGGAGTGTTGAATGAGCACATCTATGAAATATTGTTATTTTTCTGTACCAGGTACAATTCTGAACAATTTGGATACTTCCTTCATGTCTTTAGTTATAGAGAGTTGTTACGGCTTTCTGTATCCTCTTGAGTCATTTAAAGTCATATATTTTTTTCAAAAAGCCTCATCACGATGAAATTTTCCTCAAGAAAATTTGTTAGAAGAGAAAGTTATGGTCAATTTTTAAAAGGCGTTTATTCAGGAAAAACTGTAGAAAATCATTTAGAAAATAACATCAAAATTTAGCGGCATAGAGTGGACAAAGGTATAGTTAGAGTGGAGTGCATAATTTTAAACGATTTTAATTGTTAAGTATAAAAGAATGAAGATAAATGTATTTAATTTAAAACCTGAAATCCAACTGTAAGTAAAATAAATTAGGCTGATAAAAATGAAACTATATTTCAAAACAGAAAAATGAAAATAAAATATTCAATGCTAATATTTTTAGAAGGAATAGCAAAATAAAAAGCAACTTGCAATAGTAACAATAAAATTGAACATATGTATGCCTTCAGGAATGAGAAAAATTATTTAAGTAAGTGTGTGTGTGTGTGTGTGTGTGTGTATGTGTGTGTGTGTCTTTTTATAATTGTACATGGAATACTTAGATTTTAAGGAAAATTTGGAGTTTATTTATTTTCTGCTTGCTACAGTCTCTGAATTTCTCAAGACCTGTGTGTCCTCAACTGGGTGTTAACTTTTTATACTATCTCAATTTGTTATCATAGAGTGTTTTACAAATATATTATATGTAAGCTAATCTACTGTGCTGCCTTCTACAACATTTCTGACGGATGGATGGCTAACGCTTTATACTTTGGTCACACAGTTTATGAAGTAAATCAGACCATGAAATCATTCCAGATCAGAGAGTACACAGTGGCTACAAAGTTCATATGTGTAATTGCTTAAAGTTATCTGAGTGATACTTTTTATTCTAACCTCAAATTTAAATTCTCCATGTTTCTCTGTATATCTTCCTGCTAATGGTTATAAGTCATTAAAGTTGCACTTGTAACTATTTTACATTTTCAACCATTATTAAGATATAATAATGCAGGGGAACTTTTAATGCAGTTCTCAACATTATCCCTAACAATCTCAAACTATAAAAGATATTTCTAGCTGGGCATGGTGGCTCACACCTGTAATCCCAGCACTTTGGGAGGCAGAGGCGGGTGGATCACCTGAGGTCAGCAGTTGGTGAACAATCTTTTTGAGAGCGAATTTTGTAGAATTTTTTAAAAGGAGAAGAAAGTAAGGGTCAAAGCAAAACTGGAGTTTGTTTTTAAATCATTTTGCACAGTTGAAATCACAAACTGTGAGAACTTTTTGGGTGTGAGGGGTGAGGGTGTGTTTCTCATTCACCTTGGTAATTACCACTTAAAATAGTTTCCTCATTTTAGAGCCCAGTTGTTTGAACTGAAAGTTTTCTATAGCAAAGGAGGGGGGCCCTGAAAAAATGCACTGTTTGCTTTTGTTATATATTTTTTTAACTTAAGATATATTGAAGGAAAGTTTACCTTAGTCTTCTAGAGTTGTTTTCAAGGGAACACTTGCTTTACATAAGGAAAAGCATCTCCCTATAGCATTAATATGGCATATTAATCTTCAAAGAAACCATTCTTTTTTATGAACTGTAACAGATGAGTCTAAAAATGAAGGCTTTCAAGTTTGTTGACTCTATAACTGTTTTTTTCTCCCCACACTGCAATAAACACCCTTTTACTGATGTGACACTGGGATTAAAAAAAGCAAATTTTGTCAGCATAAGTCACCCAAGGAACAATATCTGTGCTTGTCTTGGTCACAGTTTTTCAGCACCCTAGATAATCAGAATAACTGAACTTCCTGTACCCCCACCAGGTTATCTATATCTGATGGCCGCTGTGCTGTAAATTCGTACTGAAAACTATTACATTCTCCTGAAATGCTGCAGCTCCCCAGATAAAATGGTAACTTTTCTGCAGATTTTCCTGTCAACTTCAACCTGGAGGTAGGATTTAGGAAAGTCACATGCCTTCGTCCACTGACAGAGAGTGATTTCCTCACTGTCTTCAGAGCACCCTTACCGAAGCCCAGCATGAAAAATAGCACACAAATATTCTAGTAATAAGGCTGAGCTATAACAGGTCCAGAAATGTTGTCTTTAGGCACTTTCATTTTCAAAAGTCCTGATAAGTCAGCTCAGCAAGGAATCACAGTAGTTTCTTGTTAAGTAGCCTTCTAGCATGCTGTTGAGCAATTTAGCAGTTATCTTCTTGCAGATTCATTAGTTTAGGCTCGAAGTCACTCATTTGCAGATTTAAGTTTGAGTTTCTCAGGGTGAAAAATAGCTTCTACATTAAGCAGAGAAAGGCCAACAACTCTTTGAACTGATACTTCAAAGGGTCTTGGCAAATGGGGTATCACAGTGTGCTCTGAACCCATGCTCAATGCGAAGGATCAAAAACAAAATTCAACTCAGTCACTTACTTATTGATTGATTAAAATAGATTGTGCTTTGGTTAGACTGTTATAAACTATGTAGAAGAAGGTAAAAATAGGGACGAGAAAGGAAAGAAGATATGAGTATCTCCATTTGTTTAGGACTGGGGTCAGGGGGTGGTCCATAAATGTGGGACTTTTAGTGATAAAACTAGTCAAGTACTAGAAAACCAAAATGAGCTGGTTACTCTAATTCTTAAGTGCCCTCCTAGTTATCTCCATCCTTACAATGTAGCAACCACTTATAGAAAAAATTATCATTTGACTCTAGCAAATAAACTGCCCAAAACAAAATATTTCTTCTGTCAATTCTGCTAATTGACAAACACTGTTATACCCTGATTGTCTCTTTTTAACATTTAAGTAGTCTCAAAATAACTATTGCAAATAAAATAAGTATGTGAATATTCTAGTTGATATTGTTTAAATTCTAACTCTGTTCCACCTGCCGTGGTATACCCATGCATCACAGTCCAGGCTGACCATCTCTGTCCACTCTACGAAGGTTCTAACTTCATGGTAGAGAAGATATGGATTGAATGTCACTTCAAGAAACAAAAAAACTGGATATTATATAGGCTATCAGTTTTGACAGTGAAAAGTAAAGATTTAACCTTCCCTGTTGCTGTTGCCTCAAGGTACACTTGCAGAAAATAAACAAAAATAGTTTCCACAGGTAAAGCATAGGCAATAAAAAAGAAAGCAACATCTGTGTTAAGGGAGACTCTTAGAAAGTTAAGTCTGCATTGTTTGACCTAAAAACTACCACAGCTTGTTTGAATGACCTGGCCACCTGGCACAACTGTGCTTGAGAGTCTTCTAAAACAGTAGGTGTTTGTCACATAAATGGAATGTGTAGGATTTAAATTATTGGAGACCCATGAAGCTACCCCAATAAATGTGAAAATTTTAAAACAGAAATGACAGGGCTCAGGGTCTCCTAAGGTCATGCCAAACTTCCTGTTAATAGCTGCCCAGAATTCCTACAGTGACACTGCACATTACAAGAAAAATATTGAACTTCTAACAAAGTTAACTTATACTAGTTATTACAATTAAATTATTAAATATCCACTTTGTAGATACATAGATCTATGTGTCATAGATGTTACATAAAGAGCAAGTCAGTTTTGAAGGTAATGATAATAGGTGATTGACTAGATGATCCAATTTAGCCATAACCATCAATGGAAACTAAAATTTCACAATATATGAAACTATCCCTTTATTAAAGACTTCCCTTATCTGGTGTTCTCCTTTCAAAACACCTGGAAAAGTGACACAGTCACCCACATGCAAGAGTGAATTGGTTAAGGAAAGTGTTTATTTCTTGGCTCCCCATTCTCTTTTTTGCCTTCTCAAATATCTCATGGTCTCTCCAGATGAAGAAACTAACAGCTAAGAGGCAGGGCATAAGCAAGAAGGCAAAACATTTTCAGCAGAAAACTCTGTCTGAAAATCTTTGTGAAACTTCTGGTCACATTCTCTATCCATAACGCAACTGCTTTTCAAAGACACACCGCAACTTTCTTACCGAGTGTCATCTGTGGCCCCTAGCATACTGGGCCTCTCACTTCTGAGTGTGTTTACACATTGAACTTCTTGACTTACCTTAAATGATACACATTTCACTCTTTATCCTGACCTAAGATTTTATTTCATAAAATGCTTCTTTCTTTATTTCTTTACCTCCAATTTTTTTTTCCAAGACCACGCTCAGTGTCACCTGTAGTAGTTACTCCCTTTCCAGTGTTCTCTTATCTTTTTCATTATACATGTTGACTCCTATTTTATTGTTAAAAGTAATTAATTTTCTGTTCAGAATATTGAGAAACCCAACACATTACATGTAAATTTTTAATATACATCATCTGCATATGGAAACGCAATTTGAAGTCACCTGTAAATTCACCACACAGGGAGAGTCACTATTTAACTTTGAGTTATACCCTCACAACATATCTATGATTTTGCTTTTACGTGCGTTGACAGGCAGTGTTCAAGCTATTGTCAACACCCATTTAATCCATCTGTGCTTTAAGATATTTCTTAGCTTACACAAGTTAGAGCTGTAAGGAGCCTGGGAAGTCAAATAACCCACTTAACTTCTTTTACAGAGGAATAAAGTGAGGAAAAGAGATACTTACTGCCTAAGTCTAGACCATATAGCCTGTCTCAGAGTCGAAACTTGATTTAGATAAGGTCAGTGTGTTCAGTTGCACAGACTGTGCAATATGCAGGAGAGCCTGTATAGGTACCAAGCTGTGCACCAAGGCTCCATTATGCATCATCTGGAGAAAAGGACAGGAGAGCACTATCCACTTACTATGCATGTGCAGGGCTTCAAGTGCCAGTGGTGGTAGGTGGGGATTAAAAAGGGAAAAGAGTGCATATTGTTTCCAATTCTTTGATAAAATGGAGTCCATTGAACTTAGAAATGGGCCTGAATCCAGGTGAACTGTTAACCAAGATGATGTTTTTTTTTTTAATTTTTTTTTCCATTTATTTATTTTATTGCATTTTAGGTTTTGGGGTACATGTGAAGAACATGCAAAATTGTTGCATAGGAACACACGTGGCAGTGTGATTTG